>NW_021620215.1:90996-202406 GCF_004785775.1 Grammomys surdaster | reverse complement strand
AAGAAGAAGAAGAAGAAGAAGAAGAAGAAGAAGAAGAAGAAGAAGAAGAAGAAGAAGAAGAGTTGGCAATCTCTCATCACTGAAAATGTTATTAGTGAGCTTTTCATTACTGTAACAAAGTACCCTAGATAACCAACTTAAAAAATGTTTATTCTGACTTTCAGATTTAGAGATATTGATTAGTTGTTCATTTACTTTGGGTCTATAGTAAGAGTAAATTGTGCTATGGACCGTATGATAGAGTAAGCTGCTCACTATGTGGTGGCTGTAAAGGGAAAAAGGGAAAGAGGAAGGGCAAGGTGGGATGAAGATCAAAGACATATGCCCACCCTAGTACTAGAAGACTTCTAACTAGGCGTTATCTTTTAAATGTTCCACTACTTATCACAGGCTGAGAGGGTTAAGCCTTTAGTATATGAGTCTCTGGAGGATACATACAAATCATAATAAACTCCAAGGCTGCCTCTAGAAGCTCCTGATATGGCTCTCTATAGATCCCAGGGGAGTAAATAGTCATAATTCTGTTTAATTGAATGTAGGAAGGGTGAGTCTTATCAAACTCTGAGAGACATATTAAGACAGAAATATTAATGACCATCTTCAAAATATGTCTTCTTTTCAGATAGGTCAGTGATATAAGAATATTAAGAATGCCACTGAATACTATTTTACACAGGTCCTCTGAAGGTATGGCTTTTCCTGGCACGATAACCTTACAGACAGCTGAGTTCAGGAAAGAAATAACTGGTAGTGCTGAGGGCCTTCAGGCTTTCTGATGTCCCTTTGAGGATCAAGGCATCAGACTTTATTTTATATTCTAATAACTAAGTTTTCAATATCTCCATAGGGATGGGACTATACATTTAGAGTGCACTATGCTTAAATCTCCCGTGCAGGTATGTAAGATAATACTTTAGGTTTCTGATCACAGCAAACGTGGAACTTACTGAGTTTGCTATCTATCCATGCAACATGTGTGTTGACATGAAGCTTCACATCTCTGCAGTTCATGTAGTCCTAGGAAGCCCTACATACTTCTTCAGGACCCTTTCACTTCCATTCTTTAGTTTGGAGAGAGACTAATAAAGATGATGGGTGTGAGAAGGAAACTGGCTGAGTGAAGAGACTCACAGCTATGAGCTTGGGCAGCAGCTTTTTACAATGGAAGGAGGCTACCGAACATCCTGGCATGATCTTGTGACTCTGTGGCCTGAAAGAGAAGGCTGGATGAGTGAAATATTTACCGCCCCCTCTTTAAAGCAGCTGCAAGATCCTTGTTTAATTTTAGTTAAACTAGAGGAGTTAAACTGTTTCCATCTACAAGGGAACGTTAGAATCTGCCAATCGTTGAAGAGCAGAAACAGGTGCAGAGATCTCTCTTCTCCCATCCCTTAGTCTCACGATAGCTCATTTCATTGTCAGGATTCCCTTCACAACCCTGTACTGTATACCAGCTCATCAGCTACTCTCAGCACTTTACCACAGGGAGATTTCTTTCCAGCACCTTCTCTCTGGATGAACCCAACTTGTTTCTATTTTAAAAACTGACTCCTATATATGTATGCATGATTTCTACTCCATGAACTCATATCACTCTTCTTCATTCTACATCCACAAGTCTATCTGCTTCGAGGTTAGCTCCATTTGAATATCGCATAGGTATTTTAACCTTAAGAGACTCAAAGCCAAATCATCGTCTCCTTTTTCATACTGCAGTCACTTCTTGCAATATTCCTTGCGCTGGTTAACTGTTCACCCGAAGTTAAGCACTTTGGGATCATCTTTGACTCTCTCAGCTCTCACACTTAATCCATCATCACAAATTGTCAATCTGTCCTCCTACGATTTTTTTCAGATGTCAGTTTCTCCCTATCAACTCATTCTTCTACCATCCTAGTCCAGCATCACTTGCCTTCTGCACCCCCACACTGCCTTCCCAGCCAGTCTTTTTCCTCTATTACCTATCAAACCCTATTCAAGTAGGTGAGCTTTCTGAATGAGAAATTAAATCATTGCCATCATGTTACTTGAAGACACATAAGCACTCTTCATCATCCTTAGGATACACATCCTTCAGGATGGATTATAAAGTCATTAGTCATGTGATTAACATTGTCTTTCCACTTTGCTCTTCTGTCAGTGTCCTGTGAATTTTAAGTCTTAGCTTTATTAAATATTCTATAGCCCAAATTATATTATTACTTAACTGTTGCTGCTTCTGCTGCCTGTAACATGCTTTCTGTCTTCCTTTCCCAGATCCTCTAGCAGCCTTGCATTTAGTCCTGCAAATGTGAGTCCATTCTTTTGTGTCTTAAGATATTAAGCTTTAACTTTACTTCTAGTAATACTTAGACCATATATATATATTTCCACACTTATTTTTCCACAAATTTGATCACACTTTATTGTAAGCCTGTAGATAATGACTGAACTCATTTACTTCTGTATTAGGCAGGGATTGGGATCCATTGCCTCGTATGATGGCTCCATGCCTTTGAGATAGGAAGTTTAAAATTTTTATTATGAAATGTTTGTGTGTACGATGTGTGTGTGAGGGCACATGTGTGATGGTGTGTGTGTCTGTGTGTGTGTGTGTGTGTGTCTGTGTGTGTGTGTAGATCAGAGGAAAACTATGTGGAGCTAGTTTTCTTTTTCTATTACTTTATGTGGGTTCCAGGAATTGAACTTAGGTGACCAGGATTACGTGATAAATGCCTTTGCCCACAGTGCCAAATTACCAACCAAAGAAACCAAATTTCGATAATAAGTAGATGTTTGTATAAACTTATATGTGTACATTTGTGTATACACACTTACATAGACATACATTATCTGTTCTGTCTTTTCTATGTCCCACAAAATAGAGAAATTATAGGATGTTGTGACAAGCAGATACCTATTAACTCTAAGGCAGTTTACTTAACCTTTCTAAAATGTTTAACAAAAGCAGAAAATAATACTTTCCTCCATTTCACCATTCTTGGAAAGAGACACATGGAGAGATTGGAATATTCTTAGAGTAGGACAGGCACAGGCACGATTATAACTGGTAGTCTAATTGCCGAACCTTGTTTCTGATCTCTAAGCAATGACCTATAGGCTAACTCTCTCTCAAAGGTGTGCCTTAACAAGTGATTTTACACATTGTTCTTCTGCTTCTTCTGCACTACTGCTATTTGAAAATGTTGTATAAGAAAGGAAGAGTGTGGCTGTAGTCCAGCACATTGAAAGCTTTCTCATATGATAGCTCATATCTAGTGGGGGAGAAAGGAAAGAGAAACATCATACAGGAAAATACAAATTTTGTGAAGTATGAATGTAGGAGCTCCTTAACCAGAACCAAAGCCTGCTACATCAACACCTGGATACTTCACAGGACTGGAGAGCATTAAACACTCACTGTGAACTCACCAAGCCATGAAGGAGCAGCTACAAAGGTACTCACTATGTGTTTTTGTTTGATAAGTAGCTCATTGAGATATGACTTAAACTAAGAATGGTGCTAGACTCTGGGGTACAGAAGCAGTCCTCTTGCAGAAGGGTTGGTTATATCAAGGAGACAGACTAGGAGGTGGGAAATTGATATATTTCCAAGGCAGAGATGAGCTTAGAATATGGGACCTCATGTGAGGCATATCAATATGTTAAGAAAAATCCTTTTACAGAAAGGATATCCGGGAAGAGACCAGAGTGACTCACAGTGAAGCATGGTATGTGATTGAACAAGATCAAAACTGAAGAAATGGCTATGAGACAGTTTGAAGTTAGCTGGTGGATCTTAGTGTCAGTTCTAGGCTTGTCAATGGCCAACTGTATCTTGAAGCAAATGAAGTAATCTTTCTATCATTAACCCCAAAGCTGAGGTAAACATGAAGAGATTAGGAGCTAAGGTGAAGACTCAGCCGGTAAAGTGTTGGCTACTCAAGCTTGAGGTCTTGAGTTCAGATCCTAAGCACTCATAAGAAATCGAGGTGTGGCAATGTGTGTTTTTGATACTAGGCCTAGAGATGTAGAAACAGAAGAAATGATGAGCGCCAGATTCAGAGAGACACTCTCAAATAAGGTGGAGAAAGATTGATGGAGATAACAGATGTCCATGTTGTATCTACACTCTTGTTCACTCAAATTTACTTCTATGCATGAACACACACACACACACACACACACACACACACACACACACACACTACAAACGCATACATCTCTTTAGGTGGCTTTAAGGATCAAATTTGAAGACTTTTGTGAAGTATCACATTTCTTGTCTTAGAGTTTCTTCTGCTGTGATAAAACTGAATAAGCAAAGGCAACCTGGGGAAGGAAAAGTTTATTTCAGTTACAAAATCAGGTCATACTCTGTGGCTGAGGGAGATCAGGGCAAGAAGTCAAGCAGAGGCCATGGAATAATACTGATATCTGGCTCTTGGTTCATGGCTTACTCAGTCTACTTTCTTATCAAACTCAGGACCACTTGTCCAGAGGTGGTTCTTTGTTTGGTGGGCTGAGCTTTCCCATGTCAATCCATCAGAAAGATACACTACAGACTTAGCTACAGAGCGATCTAGTTAGAATGATACAGAAGTCAGACATTGTTCCTCAAAGGCTCACTGAAGAGAAAGGCACTGCGTTACCCAATAGTTGTGGGAATTACTTCATTTAATGCTGAAACTTTAGTGGGTATGTTGGTTTCTTATGTCACTTATCTGGAAAGAAGGGATTTTAGTTGATAAAATGCTTTCATCACTATCTGTATGGCCATAATTCTATACTATTTGGAATTTCTATTCTTTTCAAAGATGAATTTCTTTGGGGGCTAGATTCATCTGATCTCTATTCCTTACTTATATTTCCAAATCATTCCTGCTTCATTCTCTCATTTTCAGAGATAGTTTTTATTCTACCAAAGTTTGGTATTTTGATGTCTTCTTTATCTCATACACTCATTACCTCCATTGCATGTGAAATAGGAGTTGACCAACTGGGCTGTGAGAAGTTTGGTTATTTGGGGCCCAGCCCTGAGGAGGCCAAGCTTTTACCCTAGTAAAATTGAAAATATAAAACCAAAAGGAGTTTCTAGCCCTTGAGTGGGTTTACTTGTCACTTAGCCGAAAGGATAATTAAGAAATGTCCCAATTGTTAATTGAATATGGCACATCGCTCTTTTTTTTTTTTAATGTTTTTCTTTAAGTTTCAAAGACTGCATTCAAGCCAAAGGAAGGATGCTTTTCTGTACCACTCCATGCCCTTTTGTGAAAATCTCTACTGCTTCTGATTCTGTGTTGCTAAGGGATTAATCAGTGCAAATAACTAAATCAACTTGGGGCCAAGAGAGGTCTCAAAGCAGCTGAGAAGTTAGCTCTCAGAAAACCTGGGTAAAGCTGAAACACAGACCCATGTGGGCTTGCCACTGTGGATTTGCTTAATACTTCACACTTGTCTTTAGGGGAGGGCCAATTGCAAAAGGCATAGAGAAAAAAATGCAGGAGGTGATGTGGTTTAGATGTTTGCTCTTCCAAAATTCAGGTTGTGGCTTTAGCCACCATGGGAATGTCTTAAATGATGGACTCCTAAGGAGGTGATTACATCCTGAAGACTGAGTCCTCATAAATGGGATTAGTAGCCTCATAAAAGGGCTGGAGGCAACCACCTAGGACCCTTATAGCTTCTCTGTCTCTTGTGTCACACTAGGACACAGCCTTTTGTCCTCTCTGGAGTGTGGAGAGCAGAGCACTACCCTGGATGTAAAAGCTGAGTAGTCACTGAACACCAAACCTGCTTTGATTTTTGGCCTTCTCAGTCTCCAGTACTATGAGAAATAAACTACTGTTTTTAATTACTCAGTCTCAGGTGTTTCCTTTCAATAGCACCAATGGTTTAAGACAGTAAGTATGTCTAGCTATAGAAAACATGCCAAGAACTCCAAGAACAGAATTTTGTACTAGGAAGCATACAATCACAAAGTAAGAGATTATTCAGCTTCTTTTTTTCAAAGCAGTGTTCCAGGCACAGAGAATAATAGTGGGGGAAATCAGTTCCCAATTCTAGAAATGTAGCAGGAAAATTTCCCAGCAAGTTGGGAGGAGCTAAGGTGGGAGGAGTAAGGAGAGGAAGAGGAGGAGTAAGGAGAGGAAGAGAAGGAGGAAGAGGAGGAGCAAAGGGTGGCAGAGAGGTAGGAGGATGGAGAAACACTCTTGGATCAAGAGCAGTCCTAGGTAACAACTTATATCTAGGTTAGTTAATTGGTTAACACCTCTATTTATGTGAGCATCTTATTAATTGAGCATTATCAAACATATAAAGCCTTTGATTAATCTTTAAGCATTAGAGTATCATTCCTACTGGGCCTGCGTGGATGGCAGGATGGTCTGGGCTCAGCCTAGCCTTGTGGAGACAGTGTGGAAGAGGGCTCTTCCACGCTGGTGTCTCATAGGTGGCAGGGCCAGTGTCTCAGGTCGCCTAAGATGGCAGACTAAGCCAGCAGCCTGAGCTTTGGCAGCAGCATCGAGAACACACCGAGCTCATGGCCTCAGGCCTAGGATAGTCAGGAAGATGGCAGCTGGTTAAGAACAAACAAGATTGAGTTCTGTCATTTGAAATATCTCCTTCAACACAGAGATGACCCAAGGATAGAATGAGGAACCAAAGCCCGAGGAGATAATAGTCTAAAGTGGTGTGCCTGTTAGTTTTAAATGTCTACCTAATACAGCCTAGAATCATCTGGGAAGGGAGTTATAGTGTGGGGTTATCTAGGTCAGGTTATATGGGATTGTCTAGATTGGTAATTGGGAAGACCTTGAATCTGAACAATGCTACTGCATGGTCTGGCCCTTGACTGTACAAGCACAGTAGAAAACTAGATGACAGCAAGCAGGCAGACAGATAGTTGCACTGATTTTTCTCTGCTCTTGTATGTGACTGTGATGTTGACCAGATGTCTCAATCTGCTGCCCCTCTGACTTCTGCTGCATCAGGGGACTGTAACCTGCAATTGCAAATTCAGTAATGCTTTGCCTCCCTGCAGTTGCATTTGGTCAGGGTGTTTTATCACAGCAATGGGAATGCGACTAGAAGCATGTTTTCTCATAATGAAATTCAGGACACAGAAAGAACAGCCATCTATGTGGCAGGAGTTAGGTGCACAGCATTGATGTCCTTTCAGATAACTTTGGGTCTGGTGCCAAGCTGACATCAGACTAGCCACCACAGTGTGTCTGTAAGGTTGTCATGTCGATGAGCTTTGGGGTTTGGAGGACACACATATAGATGTGTGCACCACCTTGAAGCAGGCTCAGAGCTGAGATGTGAAACAAAAAAGCAGAAAACAGAAAACCTGTTTTCTCTTTGTCTCTCTCTTGCTTTTCCTTCCCATGTGTGTATTTCTCGATCCTATGCAAGAGGTTCTTTGGCCTTTGGGTCTGACCTGTCCTATATCATTGTCCTATTCCTCATTGTGAGGTTTTCAACTTCTTGGACCAAGCAGCTACAGATTTTTCTTTCCCTAGCCTACAGACAGCCGTTATGGAACTGTTCAACCACAGATTATGTGAACTAAACTAATAAATTTCTTGTTATAATTATATATACTCCATTGGTTCTATTTCTCTGGAAAACCCTAACTAACATGCTAGTCCACAAGGGACCCAAGGGTTATGAGCTCAAGATGTCTTGATGGTAAGGGGAGGGGTCCTTTCACATTCTGGAGAGACTCTCATCTTGGAGGAAGAAATGCCCCATCTATCAGGGACATCCCTCAGGTTGGGAGGTATGGATCTTGGTGGCATGACTCTGAAAGTGCTTTTGAAAGCTTCACAATGTGCCCAAGACTCCCAGTCCCACCTCTGGTCTGCCCAAAACTTTGGAGGAGCTTTGATGCAGAAAATGCAAAGATACATTGCAACACTTAAGAAGAGATATCAGCTACTGAAGGAAGCCTGGCCACCCTAACCTAAAATCTCAGAAGTTCATAATGATATTCTTTGCTCTGGATAAAGTTCTTAGAAGAGTACCCCTCCCTGAACCCAGCAAAGGGAAAGAAACCATTCCCTTAAATGCAAATGGCATCAAGGAATGAGCAGAAAAAAAATACATCTGATAACTAGTGCCTTTTTATCAGTATCAGTATCATCAGTATCAGTATTAGTATCTATTGACTGTACATTGTCCTAAATTTCCTAAAGACATTTCCACACAAGTATCCAATGTACTTTGAGAATATCCCCCATCCTATCTCTTTCCCTTCTCTATTCCTTCTTTCCACATCTCTCCTTTTCTCTTCCTTCTCTTCCCTCTCTTTCTTCTCTCCCATGTTAGTCTACTTCATCTCACTAGACAGCTTCTAGGACTGTAATTAGCAAAGATTTTCCTCCATTTTGTCAGTTGTACCTTAGTTATTGTTGGACTCTAAGATCCAAATCCAAGGGACAAGCTCCCACAGAAACACAGGGATGGGACTCGATGAAATAACATGAGGTTTAATGATACTAGTGCACTAGGACTCTCTCACATGCAGGATAGAGTGCCCCGAACAAAAGCTGGGAGCAGTTCTTATACAGAGTTCATGAGGGGAAACCATAAAGTCTGACTTACAGGTGACTCAGATTATGACAATGAGTGTCTTTGGTTTGCCCAGGTTTATTATGTTAAGGGCCCAGCTTCCTGATTCCTAGAATGTGTCTAAGTGCTCTAGGCCTTCCTCACCCACAGGTGGGTTCCTTCCCAAGTGGTCTGAAGAATGTTAATCAGCCTCTCCCTTCTTCTTCTGAATGTTAATCCAGCAAGTGCCCTCTGACTAAGGAATGTACTCCTCCCAGAATGTGCCCCAGGGCAGTGAATTCTAAGTTCAAACCAAGACCTGAATTCTAAGTTCAAACTGAGACCAGAAAGTCCTACATTATCCTCTTTGCTTGTGTAGAAGCTTTTGATGTCCAATTTTTCAATTGTTGGTATTACTTTCCCAAGCAACTGAGTCTTTTTTTTTTTAAACCAAAATCTTTACCTATGTCTGTATCTTGAAGTTTTTTTCCCTACTTTTTTTCTCTAACCATTTCATATCTTGTATTAAGGCCTTTAGCCCCTTTGGAATTCTTTTTTTGTATAGGATGAGAGATGGGGATCTAGTCTCATTTGTCTGTATGTGAATATCTCATTTCTCCAGCATCATTTGACGAGATCATCTTTTCTCCAATGTATACTTTTGGTCTTTGTCAAAATCAAGTGGCTATAGTTGTGTAGACTTATATCTGAGCGTTTTATGTTATCCCATTGAATGGTATATCTGTTTTTGTGTCTATACTCTGTTATTTTTGGAGTCTTTTAAACTTCCACAGACATTAAGACCACACACACACACACACACACACACACACAACTAAAGTACAACATTGGAATTTTGGTGAGAATTTTCTTGAACCTGTGTGTTGCTTTTGGTATTATTTTTATGAAACATAGCTTTCCTGAGACAGAATACATTTTAGTAAAGTCACAAAACAAAACAGTCTTAAACTCTATTATTACTGTGATGAATAATCTTGGAGGTCACCTTGACACACCTAGGAAGAGGGAACCTCAGTAGAGGAATTGCCTTTATCAGCTTGTCCTGTGACAAGTCTGTTAGAGGCATTTAATTGACGACTAATTGCTGTAGGAGGGCTCAACCATTGTGGATTGTTATCCTTGGGTAGTTGGGTCTGGGCTGAATGTGCGCCTGGGGAGCAAGTCAGTAAGAGGTGTTTCTCCACAATCTCTGTTTCAGTTCCTGTCTCCAAGTTATATCCTTGAGTTCATGCCTTTGGTTTCTCAATGATGAACTGTAAATGTAAGCTGAAATAAATTATCTTCTCTCTAGGTTGCTTTTGGTTAATGTTTTATCACAGCAACAGAAAGAAACTAGCAAAACTACATAAGACAGCATTATACATTATACATTATATAAAAATGTATGCATGAAAAAAATTAAAAAAGCTTTCTAGACATTTGAAGGGTTAGGCTATATAATTTGGATATACATCACAATTCAAGTGGAAAAATTAAAAAAATATTAAAAATTTAAATATTTGGCCAGGCATGATTGTGCATGTCTTTAATCCCAGTACTTGGGAGGCAGAGTCAGGAGAATCTTTGTGAGTTTAAAACAGTCCTGGTCTAGGTAGTGAGATCCAGGACATCCAGGACAATGTAGAGAGCTCCTGTTTCAAAACAAACAGAAACCAATGAAAATCTTTATTTTTTTTTATTTTTTGAGATTATAATTAATTACATCATGCTCTTTCCCTGGGGAAGATGTTTTCCCACTACCATCAGTCCATAGATGCCTGTAGTTCTTTGCTTAGGTCGAAACCTCCTGAGCTTTCCCACATTTACATTAACATGTCTAGTTGTGTTGATGTTGTCCAGATCACTTTCAGGCACCCAGGTTGGTAAGATTTGATGAGTAGAGCTACTGTACTGGCTCTTTTTGTGTGTCAACTTGACACAAGCTGGAGTTATCACATAGAAATGAGTCTCCCTTGAGGAAATGCCTTTATGAGATCCAACTGTAAAGCATTTTCTCAATTAGTGATCAAGGGGGGAGGGCCCATTGTGAGTGGTGTCGTCCCTGGACTGGTAGTGTTGGGTTCTATAAGAGAGCAAGCCGAGCAAGCCAGAGGAAGCAAACCATTAAGTAACATCTTTCTATGGCCTCTGCATCAGCTCCTGCTTTCTGACCTGTTTGAGTTCCAGTCATGACTTCCTTTGGTTATTAACAGGAGTGTGGAAATTTAAGCTGAATAAATCCTTTCCTCCCCAGCTTGCTTCTTTGTCATGATATTTTGTGCAGGAATGCAAACCCTGACTAAGACCGTTACTAATATTTATAGAAGACACAATCTCACAGAAAACTCCCTACTCCTTTGGCTCTGACAATGTTTTGTTCTATCTCACTATGACTTAGGTATAGGAATTGTGTTGTAGATGCATCAGTTGGGACTGGAATCTACAACTCCACATTTTGTTTGTTTGTGGTTTCCCGTGATGATCTAAGAAAAGTTGCAAAGAGAAGTTCCTTGATGTGGGGAAAGAATTACACTTATCTGTGGGTATAAGGACAAATATTTAGATTGTAGTTAGGGACTATTTAACCAACTGGCAATTTTATGTTCTCCAAGATCCATGATTTCACTAGCACTAGGTTGGCTGGGTTTTCAATATCATACATGATTTCTTTCTTGTTAAGAATGGTTCTCAAATCTAATTAGAGAGATTTTGGTTACCACTAAGGCATGTGTGCCACTATTACACACTTAGAGTTATCATGCCATGCTGATATCATTGTAGTTCATAGGCATCATAGCTAGGTAAGATTGTTGGCTGCTTTCATCATTTGAAGGCTTGCATGGTACCTTCTGGAAATACAAAAGCTAGTCTGCAGGGAGACTTTCAGATCAGTTTCTGGGCCCTCAAGTTGGAAACTTAATGACTGATGTAATATTGCAAATTGAGACCTGATTACTTTAGGCCCCTCTTGTTCTAATGTTCCTATACCCTCTCTCCCTTTTTTTCGAATGTATGATGATACAACATGAAGGTCCTCACCAGGTGCAGATATCAAGTTCTTGGACTTCTCATTCTCTAGAACCATGAATTCACTTTTAAAAAAATAGACAACTCAGTAAATGGTATTCTGTCATAGCTACACAAAAAGACTCATGCAAATTATTTCTTTAAAAGGGGCTGCATATGTGAAGATGTTTTCCCTTTACATTTATTTTGTGACTTAAATGGTTTTAAAAACAATGTCTTAGAATGGCTTCTGGCTGCTGTCCTATTTTTTCTCATTTTTCCATTTTTCTCCTTTAGGTATTATCTAGCAGGTGTCATGGTGTGTGGAAATGAAGAATACTTTTATGGTTCTTCCTCCAAACAGTGCATAAATCTTTTTGACCAACTCATTTTCTCATCATAGCAATTAGAGAGGAGCTAGTTTCGTGGATAGAACCAGAAACCATAGAGAATTGGATCAGCACTCTTAGATTAGAGAAGTGAGAATTATGCATGATCTATGACCACACTCAGTATAGTGAAGAACATATATAATGGAAGGAAAGACTGTAGCGTAAATTGAATAATAAAGACTGTATTTTCAATTGCTAAGCCAGTATATTCTGACATTCTAATGTGCTTTAGTTTTTTAAAAACAAAAAACAAAACAAAACAAAACCCACATAGCTATCACTTTCCCTTCAAAAGTCTGACAGAATTTTCTTTTGGGGGCCTCTTTCACTAGTGCCTTTTCTCATCCAGCTTCCCATTTGTAACTTCTATACATTGTGTTGTGAAAGTAATTTTTGCTGATGAAACATAAAACAATCATGTTTTAATTTCCCTTTCTCTTTCTGTGAGTTTGAGTGTGTGTCTGTGTGTCCATGTGTATGTACACTTGCATATGTGTACTATGATGCAAATATGGAGGTTATTGCATAACTTTGAATGTTCATGTTTACCTTCTATGTTGCTTGAAACATGGTCCCTTGTTGTTGATATGTAACTCAGGCTAGCTACCCTGTCATCTTCCAGGGATTCTCCTGTCTGCACCTGTCACATTGCTGTAGGAACACTGGGATTAAAGATGTATGCTACCATGTCTGGCCTTAAATGGGTTCTGGGGATCTGAACTCAGGTCTTTTTGTTCTTGCCTGGCTTTACCAATGTCCTCAGATCTAAACAATCAATTCTAAATGATTTTAAGTAGTACCTTTCTGCCCCTATTATTTCACATTTATACTTCCATCTCAGCTATAATTTACTGCCCCTTCTTCTTCAGTGTAGCCATTTCCTTACTTTCACATGTACTCAAGGTTCAATACACAAATACAAAATTAGAAGCTAGCACTCACATAGAAAAGAAAGCATGTGGAATTTGTCTCCTGGGGCTTGAGTTGGGGCTATAGTTGTGAATGGAGGGAAAAAATGTGCCTAAGGTACATTGTAAATATGTCTGAAATTTTTAACAAATATATCTCTTACTCCATCTCTGAAATTGGAAGTGCTTTTTTTTTTAAATTCATGCCAATTCTCTTTAATACATCAAGTATTCATTTGAAAATGGCTGAGAAAAGCTTTGAAATGTGTGGAAACAAAAGTAAGCTTTTTAAATGGAGATATTGAGGAAAGATGTGAACATCTCACTTCAGAACAGATTATATGCATTAGAATTATGAGTTTGTTTGCAATGAATGCAATGAAGACATGAGTTCTGTCTCTTCAGCGTAGGTTAACTGAGAAATCTGTCCAAACTTCCACCTATAGAACATTTGACTATTTTGTCTCTTGACCTCTAAATAACATAGTTAAGTATAGGAGTGTTGAAAGTGTAGTTGACTTGGGGAAGGAGGTCTTGTTCTACTGAATTTTCTGACTCTGGGTAGAGGGAGGCAGTAAAGAGTCATGGTCATAATTACCAATGCTCAGAGTAAGTGGTGAGGTGCTGGTAGCAAAGGCTTTCATTCAGATATTAGCTGGGCAATCTTTGAGACAATAGAAAGAATGAGAGCATAGAAGTTGATGACCTATAAGGATCAGACAGTAAGCAAACTAAAAACAAAATCATTTTCCTATCAACAGTAGAATCAATACAGGAGTGTTTCATGACAGGGAGTATGTTACACACACAGAAATGATTGACCACCATATGATGAAATGTTAAGATAAATACAGGGATTACTTGGACAGATGCCATGGTCAGGATAATTGCAAAGCTTCATTGTTTTTTAAAGGAGCATGTATGCTCATCCTCATGATTACTGTCTCTTATGGGTTTGTAGGTAAGTATGTAGCAGTCATAACATCTCTGTCAAGAAGTAGTTGGTGATGGCTGAGGTAACAAAGAGGAATGCTCCTAGGCTGGTTCTGGGCTACAAGGCTAGTGGGCATCTGCTGAAGAACCACCTGACTCTGACTTAGCCAGAATGTTCACAGCTACATGGAGCTATGGAAGTGATGGTCAAAAATAGTCACAATGATTGCATAGCACTGTCAGTGGAGGTCAATTGTACAGGATGACAAAACACATGAAGGGGAGTCTGGATAGCACTAGGAAAATAACATGAAAACCTCTGTTACCTCTGCCAGGATGTGAACAGACCATGGTTCACATGGTTCACAGGTTTGTTGTTCTTTAGTTGTTATGTCTGAAAACAATGTGAGATGTCAGCACAGAGATATTTTCATCATAACATGGATTCTAGGACAGAATTGGAGAAATGGGTATAGGGAAGAGAGGGAGAAGGGTGGTCAGAAGAAGAAGGAAAAGTAGGAGGAAGAGGAGAAGGAAAAGGAGGAAGAGGAGGAGAAGGTTAGAGAGAAGGGAGAGACAAGAGAAAGGAATGGAGAAGAGAAAAGGAGGAAGGAAGAGAATCAGCATCTTTGTGGCTTTAATCAGAACCTATTGAATCACATGGTAATATATGTCTTGCCATCCCCATCAGTCTTGGTCTCTCCTTGGTCTTCCTTTATCCCTAGTCTCCAAAGCACCACAACATGAGACTGATGCATATCTTTTCAAAGTATTCTGAGGGACATATAGTGCTGTGCAGTTTATGGGTGGGTGGCCTTTTATTTTCCTGTATGAAGGCCATGGAAATCCTATTTATCCTTACCACAGATTTACCCTATTTTTGTACTAGGGAAAACATGTGCAACTGGGACAATGACCTGAAGCTGACTTAGACTCATGCATGGGTAGCCTTGCTTAAAGGAAACTTTTAGTAACATTGTTTTAAGAACAGAATTAACCTGTGGGAAAGCTGACCTTCAGGAACACAGTAGAAGGACAGATGTGGTATTTCTACTGCTAGAGGTGGGAGGCAAATAAACATGTCTTCTGGGAGAAGATCTGGAACCTTCATTTAATGCTGTTATGAGTGCGGCCATCAGTTTGAACCATTTAGAAAGTGGAGAGAATTGATGATGGCTTGGTACAAGAAAAGGGAATCACACGGGCAGAATGAAATTCAAAAGATAGAAAAGAAACCCAAAGTCTTCCATTGTCCAGCTTTCTCTCTTGCATCACATACAACATTTTGTAAAAATTAGGTAAGGGACTCTGAGATTGCTACCATATATCAAGTGGTGGTTTCAGATGATTTCTTAGAGGGCAAGAAAACATTAGCTGGTACCATATTTAGGTAACTGCCACTAGGAGTCTAGGAAGTGATATACATTTCTGGGAGTCTGAGAAATGCAATCTGGAAATCCCCATGTTTCAGAAAAGACTCCTTCTTTGAAAAGAAGAAGCCACATACTTCAGGTAGAGATGTGTGTGCCACTTACAGATGAATTGATTTGCATTGAAAGAGTACTATGATGACAGCCCAGGCTTTCATAAGCATGTTTACAACATGTGCTTTGTGTTTAGTTTGTTCTATATTGGGGAGATTTTAGATTATTTCATTACAGTGTGTCTCACTTTTAACCTTTCTGTTGTGAGTTCTCAATTCAAAGCAAGCATGAAGGTGCCTGTAGCTCAGATGGTAAACACAGGGAACTTCCTACTGTCCCAGAATTGAGCAGGGAAGGATGATGGATAAAAGATAGGGAGTGGGGGATGTTGGGGTGAACCATTCAGCTCTCTCTGGTCTTCCTAGAGGCCTACAAATAAGATACAAGGAAGCAAAGAGCATCAGAGTTTCCCTTTGGAAAGAAGAGGTCAGATAGGGCACAGAGTTAAAGCCATGGGTTGGTTCCATCCCTGGAGGTTGGCTGGCTGAGTCTTAGTGGTTGGAATGCCTGTCAGTGAACATAATGACTATCTTAACAGGGGCCCTCCACCCCCACTGACTGCTGTGTGAGTCCACCCAGCCAGAAGTGAGTACAGCTGTGCACAATAGCTGCAGTTTTTCTACCACCCAAGACCAGGCCCTATCTGTGGCTGAGCCTGCGGGTGTTACTGTTTAAGGAACACACCAGCAGATAATCTCAAAAGCACAATATAGCACAGAAAGGAGCTTTCAAAATGATTTATACATTCCAGAAGGATAAAAACCCTGTGGGAGAGTGAGAACACTGAAATGTGCTCATACATCAAAATCTGAGCCATGAAGCCAATGTTCCTTCCAGAGACACAAGGAAAAGAAAGTGGAGGGGGAAACATAATTTGAAGGTGAAAGGAAATACCCTTTGAAAAAAGGAAGATAGTTTTACAGACGTTATGGACCTTCCAATCTTTATAACATTTCAATCTTTATAAACCAAAGTGGTGCCTAGAAAGAGTCTGTTTTTTATTAATTAAAATATTCAAGCCAGGTTAAGTCTTTGTAATTAAGTTTTGTGTGTAAAAGAATGGTGAAATTAAAAGAAAGGTAGCAATGTTCATCTCTCTGTCTTTTCCTGCTTTTTCATCTTCACCTCTTTCTATGTAAAACAGGTCTAAGGAGCTACGATTGACTTCCCAAAAAGCAGATGGTGACATGAGGTATTGAAGTGTACAGAGAAGGGTGGCCTTTGTTTGTACAGAAGCTTCCCTAGACCCCAAATCCTCTACCCTTCCCAATTTCTTGAGTGTATGGAATATGACTGTGCTCTTTTCTTGTTTTGGAGATTACCAAACAACTGTGGTTCATTTCTGAAAGATAGCTATTATGCTAGGAAATCTGACTGCCATTTTTGTTAAGATAAATAATAGAAATCTGGTACCTTTCAAGGTCCAGCCTTGTTATTCACCAGGCCAGCATGATGACATTAGTAGGTTACTTACATCACCACATAGTGCTGGGAAACGCACTTGTGTAGGCATAGGATCCAGACAATGACAATAGCGGAGGCAACATGTGGCAACCACGCCTGGTTTGACCTTTAGAGGAGCCACCCTGTAATCTCTGTAATCAGCAAAAGCACCTGGAGAAACATATCTCTTACCTAGCTTCTCTCTTCTGGGTTCATCTTCCAAGGGATTTAATTCACATGGTTCTACACAGAGTTAAGAAGTTAAACAAACAAACCTGGGATCAGACAAGAAAACTGGGCTGCCTTCTTTGTGCTTACGTGGCACACGTTACTTAAATGTTCTTCTATTGAAAAATGACTCAGTTGAAGAAGTGAAATTCCTTGGTTGCTATTCTTTGCTCTTTCAGAAAGGCGTTCTCCTCATTACCATCATAGGATCACTGAGGACACACACCATGTCACAACATGTATCCAGGAGGTCTTTCATGCATCTTCACATTTAGTTTCAGCAAGATTTCTATTAGGACAATAGGGATAAGCTGCTGTAGCCCCTGGAGTGAGCAATGAGTGAGGAACTTTATATTGGCCCTTGGCTGAGGATGTGTGGCCCAAATAGGTACTGATAAGATTTACTTTCCTTTTGGATCTTATGGCTGCATACTAGTGCTCACATACACCTTAACCACTTCTGTATGGGGATGCCGCTTAGAATTTCTCATGCTGATCTTAGAAAGGATGGCCATAGACAAAAAGTAGACAGAAACCCTGGAATCCAAGCTCATTTGTTTTGGTATTTATTTATTTTTATGTATAAATATTTATATAAGTATGTGTGTTTGCATATATATAAATACGAATGCATATGTGTGTGTGTGTGTGTGTGTGTGTGTGTGTATGTGTGAAGACCAGAAGTTGATAAAGGATTTCTTCTTCAATTGCCCTCTACCATAAATTTTTTATCTCCTTGTTTTAAAACTATTTTTTTTTGTTGGACATTTTATTTACGTGTCAGATGTTATCCCCTTTCCCCATTTCCTCTCCCACCCAGAAACCCCCATCCCATCTCCCCTCCTCCTGCTTCCATGAGGATGTGCCCCTACCCATTCACCCACCCACCTACTCCCACCACCCCACTCTCGAATTCCCCCGCACTGGGGCATCCAGCCTTCACAGAACCAAGGACTTCCTCTCCCACCTATGGCCTATAAGACCATCCTCCCCTACATATATAGCTGGAGCCATGAGTCCCTCCCTATGTGCTCCCAGGCTGGTAGTTTAGACCCTGGGAGCTCTGGTTGGTTGATGTTGCTCTCCACATGGGGCAGCAAACCCCTTCAGCTCCTTCAGTCTTCTCTCTAACTTTTCCATTTGGAATCCCATGATCAGTTCAATGGTTAGCTGTGAGCATCCGCCTCTGTATATGTCAGACTCTGGCAGACCTCTAAGGAGACAGCTATATCAGGTTCCCGTCAGCATGCTCTTCCTGGCATCCACCTCAGTGTCTGCCTTTGGTGACCACACATGGGAAGGATACCCAGGTGGAGCAATCTCTGGATGACCCCTCCTTCAGTTTCTGTCCCACACTTTGTCTCCATATTTGCTCCCATGAGTATTTTGTTACTCCTTCTAAGAAGGACAGAAGCACCCTCACTTTGGTCTTCCTTCTTCATGAGTTTCATGCGGTCTGTGAGTTGTATCTTGGCTATTGCGAGCTTTTGGGCTAACAAAAGTCTATACTCAACAAAACTCGAAAATCTGTATGAAATGGACAATTTTCTAGACAGATATCAAGTACTAAAGTTAAATCAGGATCAGATAAACCATCTAAACAGTCCCATAACCCCTAATGAAATAGCAGCAGTCATTAAAAGTATCCCCACCGGGGGAAAAAGAAAAGGCCCAGGACCAGATGGTTTTAGTGTAGAATTCTATCAGACCTTCAAAGAAGACCTAATACCAATACTCTTCAAACTATTCCACAAAATAGAAACAGAAGGAACACTACCCAATTTGTTCTATGAGCCACAATTATGCTCATACCAAACCATACAAAGACCCAACAAGGAAAGAGTACCTCAGACCAATCTCCCTTATGAATATTGATGCAAAAACACTCAATAAAATTCTGGAAAACAGAATCCAAGAACACATCAAAACAATCATCCATTATGATCAAGTAGGCTTTATCCCAGGGATACAGGGATGGTTCAATATTTGAAAATCCATCAAGGTAATCCACTATATAAACAAACTCAAAGGAAAAAAACCCACATGATCATCTCATTAGATGCTGAGAAAGCATTTGACAAAATTCAACACCCCTTCATGGTAAAAGTCCTGGAAAGATCAGGAATTCAAGACTCATACCTAAACATAGTAAAAGAAATACATTTTTAGATATACTTTTTAATTGAACCTAGAGCTTGGTGGTTTGCCTAAACTGTGTGGCTGTAGATATCCAAGGATTTTTTTTCTACCTTCCCAGTGCTGGTATTACAATCAAATGCTGTCATGCTCAGCTTCTATGTGGGTCTTAGAGATCCTAATCCAACTCTCCATATTTGAGCAGCAAGAATTTTACCTACTGAGTCATCTCCTCATCCCCTGGCATACAAATTTAGGTTACTGTATCAGGTTATCATACATTTAATTATGTCCTTGTAAAGATGAATTATTTTAAAATAATTTCCTGTTCTTGTTCTTTGAATGGTCTTATACAAGTATTCTTTCCAGACAACAGAATGTCTAGCAAATACTTTAAAAAGCTTCCATGTTCTCCAAATGTGACTATATTAGGGTTTTCCCCAATGCTCACAAAATGCCCTTTACATCTCCATTCCAACTAAGTCCCTGCCAAGGCATATTTCAAATCAAAGAGACCTTATAGATTTAGCTTCAGACATTCCCACACAATTTTCCTATGAAGCCACAGAGAACTAAATACAAGGTCTCTTCTCTAGAAATTCATTATGGACTACTCTGGTAAAAGCATCAGTCCTGGAACCAGGAAAATGCTCCTACTTGCTCTTTTGTAGCCACATAAATACGAATCAGATCCTGATTGTAGAACAAAGAGACTCAAAAGTTTATGAGAGATGGGTAGTAGGCTCCTCATTACATAAGAGTGTTTTGCCTGTTCCCTAAGCCCACAGTTTTAATGACAAGCATTGGGAAGGTTAAAATATCAAGGCAATTTTGGAATGAGTAGGCAATCAGTTGCTTATATTATTGCAACTCTCCAATATTTCTATATTCCTTATTGGTTTATCTAAGTCATCACAGTGACTTTTTGGTGTTTCAACTGTACTTGAGAAGAAGGCTCAATTCTTCAACTTCCAGGAATTCTATTCCTATATTAAATATACTTCAATGAAACTGACCTTTCTTTCTTTCTGAAAACTATTTTTGAGACTATAATATAGTAATGTCATTTTGTTCTTCCCTTTCTTCTCTCAAAACCATCCCATACACCTTTCCTTATTCTTTTTGAAAATTGATGGTCTCTTAGTTGTTGTTATATACATACATACATACATACATACATACATACATACATAAATGCATACATACACAATACTCCTAAATACATACATTTAATATGCTTAGTCTGTATGTATGTTTTCATGGCTGAAACATTTGGTACTAGATACCTAATTGGTATGCTCTTCCCCAAGGAAGACTATAGATTTCATTCTCAGCATTTCATAGTTGCCTGTAGATCTTTGTGTATGGTTGAGGACTCATGAGAAGTCTGTTATTCTTGTTCAGGTCAAGTTTAGGTAGCCAGGTTGAGACTTCATGGGTGTAATTACTGACATTCCTCAGAGGCACAATTTCATAGCAAATTTCTTGTTCCTATGACTCTTATACTCTTTATGTCCCCTTTATACAATGATTCCTGAGTTTATGTGCGGGTGTTATAAATGTATCTACTGGGACTGGGCTCCATAACTCAGAATTTTGATTGGTTGTGGTTATCTTTAATGGCCTCCATCAGTTACTAAGTTTTCTTGATATGGGGTGAGAACTGCAGTTTTCTGTAGATATAAAGACAAATATTTAGACTATAATTAGGGATTGTGCTGGTTTAGTAAAGTCGTGATTGTAGGTTCTTTTCCTTTACAAGTCATAGGTAGTATGCTAGGTAGCCAATATCAGGTTTTGTTTCCTTCTTATTGAAATTAGGTCCTAAGTCCAATTAGAGAGCCATTGGTTACTGCCAAGGTATATATACCATTACTGCAATTTTAGTGTTATTGTGTTATTCTTGTTATTTTGGTTCATAGTTGTCATAACTGGATAGGACTACTAGTTGTTCCCCATCCTTGGAAGCTTGCATGGAATCTCTGATAACATGAAAGTTAGTCCTCAAAGAGACATTCATATCAGTTCTAGCTCAGGGGCTTCTGGGTACATGGATTCTTCAACACTATGGACTTGACTTCTGCCTCTGAGGGCAACCAAGGGCATTACCAGTGGCCTGTTATGTTTTGAGAGTTTCTTGGACAATTATGACTAACAATTAAAAAGAGGGCTTCTTGTGCTTGGTAGATATTTTTTAAAGATAGCTTTTGGCTCTTAGAGGTAGAATTTTCTTTAATTTTTAATGAACAATTAACATTGTAAATAATAATAACAATAATAGCATGCACAATTCTATATCTAAGAATTGACAAAGGAGATGATTGAGAATCTTTGATGCCTGTGTCCCTCAACCAGAACAAGGTGTGATGGCCTTTGGGGAAGAGAAAGACCTTGTTTGGAGAGAGATTCTGCTTTGAGTTGTTACTTGATGGAGTCATGGGTCATGTACTTGGGTTCTTGAGAAGATGGTTGATGGTCTTTCAATTTCTTTCACTTCAGGCTTAGTAAGAAGGTTCCCATGGAAACACCAAGCTGCAACATGCTCCTTGATATTCAAAGACTCACAGAACTTGAGAAGGCCAGGGCCACTGTAAAAGCGGGGAAGTATTGTCTGAATTAAGATCATTGTGGACTCCTAGAATTTATAGGGCTAAAAGGATGCATGATTGTTTCTCTTGACTAAAATATGGGCCACACAGCATAAAGAATGAATATATAGTTATATTAGGTTCTACCAAAAAAGAGTCATTTTATGAGGCAGAGGATTTTCAAGAAACTGGGTATAAACACCTAATTATAGTACATGGATATAGATACAAATGATAGATGAGAATAAATGATTCCTCTAACTCAGGTGGAGTTGGGAGGGGAAGAGAAGCACATCCTACTGAAGATAAACATGAAGATGTGAAGAAAGGACTGAAGCACAGGCTGAGTTGTGAGGAGGAACCTATATTTAGACAAAATAAACTTATTAGAATATAAACTCCAAAAAGGCACATATCATGATTATTTCACCAGTATAACATTTTTGGTAGTTGGCATCATGCCTGGAATTGAATAGTGGCTCAATAAATATTGAACAAATGGATGCTACTATTTGACTATATGGAATTCATTTCTAAAATTTGTTTTGTTACTTGCAAAGGGAATGCTAAGTGAAAACAGCCTACTATGGAGATGCAATGCTAAGGCAAACAATGTGTTCATATTCATATGCTCTTAGTAGAAATACTGATTACTCTAGAATAGACAGTCATTGTTAGTGAATGTTTATGGGAAGGTTTGTCTCTCTGACTATGTGTACATAGAGTATATGAATGTGTATACTTGTATGTGTGTGGGTACATGCATTTGTGCATGTGATGAGTCAAGGAAAGGTGTCAAGTGTCCTGCTTTGTCATTCGCTGTCATATCTCCTTGAAGCAGGTTTTCTAACCTAACCTAATCTGGAACTCATCATTTTATCAGATGATACATCTGATCAGTGAGATCCAGTGAACCTTTCATTCTACTCCATAGGCACACCTCTGGAGTTACAGGTCTATGTGGTCACATCTAGCCTTAGATGTGGGTGCTGAGGATCTGAACTCAGGTCTTCATGCTTACTTAGGCAAGACTCTTATCCATGAACCCATCTCTGAAGCCCTAAAAATGTTTCTTAATATTAAGAAATCATAAAGCAAACCTGAACTTACGAGATGAACATTGAATTCAGCCATCACTAGAGACTAATACAGACAACTACAACTGGGCAATGGCAGAGTGGGCAGTCTTGTAGCATTTAATCATAAATGGGATGTCTTCATGAAATCCATCCCCTCACAGCTTAGGGTACTCTTGGCAAAAGGAGAAGGTAAGATCTTAGGAGCCTTTGGGGATGGAGGATACCAAGGAATGACCTTCTGGACACAACAGGACTAATATACATATGAACTCATAGATTTTTTTAAAACGGCCAACCAAAGCAATATGAGCCATCCCACTACAATCATTGAGTTAGTTTCATGTTGACATCTACTGCTAGGTATGGTGCCTACACATAAGTGAGGTTTATATGCCCAGGGAGAAATGTTATCCCCCTTTCCTGGTTTCCTCTCTGCAAACCCCCTATCCCATCTCCCTTTACCCTGCTTCTATGAGGGTGCTTCCCCATCCACCTACCCACTCCCGCTTGCCTCACTACCCTAGCATTCCTCTACACTGGCATCAAGGCTTCACAGTACCAAGTGCCTCCCCTCCCATTGATGTCAGATAAGGTCCCTTCAGCTTCTTCCCCTAACTCCTCCAGACTGGTAGCATGCACAGGGCCTGGACAGGTTCAAGGCAGTTGGGGTACAAGAACTGAGACGAGGAAGTGGACATGAATTCATATCTCTAACTAAAAAGCTTTCTCCAATTGACAACTTCTCACAAAGGAAACATCGGTTTTCTTTGATGGAGTCTCACTGGTTTGCTGTATATTGCTTTTTCTATGTTTAGGTATGGGCCTTGAATTCCTGATCTTTCCAAGATTTTTACCATAAAGGGATGTTGAATTTTGTCAAATGCTTTTCAGCATCGAATCAAATGATCATGTGGTGTTTATCTTTGAGTTTATTTGTGTGGTGGATTACTTTGATGAATTTCCGTATATTGAACCATCCCTGCATCCCTGGGATGAAGCCTACTTCATTGTGGTGGATGATCTTTTTGCTGTGTTCTTGCATTTGGTTTGAGTGTTTTTGCATCAATATTCATAAGGAAAAGTTTTCTGAAGTTCTCCTTCTTTGTTGAGTCTTTGTATGGTTTGGTATGAGCATAACATACTTCACAGAACGAATTGGTTAGTATTCTTTCTGTTTCTATTTTGTGGAATAGTTTGAAGAGTATTGGTATTAGGTCTTCTTTGGAGGTCTGGTAGAATTCTGCACTAAACCCATCTGGTCCTGGGCTTTTTAGGTGGGGAGACTTTTAATGACTGCTGATCTCTTTCCTAGGTTTTCTGTCTCCAGGGTTGTCTCCCTTTGTGATTTCTTTATTGTTTCTATTTTCATTTTTAGATCCTGGATGGTTTGTTGAATTCTTTCACTTGTTTTGTTGTGTTTTCCTGTAATTCTTTAAGGGATTTATGTGTTTTCTCTTTAAGGGCTTCTAGCTGTTTACCTGTGTCCTCCTTTATTTCTTTAAGGGAGTTATGTATGTCCTTCTTAATGTCCTCTATCATCATCATGATATGTGATTTTTAAATGAGAGTCTTGCTTTTCTGTATCCAGGGCTTACTGCAGTGGGAGAACTAGGTTCTGATGATGCCAAGTAGCCTTGATTTCTAATGCTTATGTTTTTGCCCTTGCCTTTTGCTATCTGATTATGTCTGGTGTTTGCTGGTCTTACTGTCTCTAACTGTGGCTTATCCTTCGTGTAAGCCTGTGTGTCAGCACTCCTGGGAGACCAGTTCTCTCCAGAAGGAATTTGTGTATGGAGAGCTGTGGCACAGGGTCAGCTCCGGGGAGCAGACAGAAACTGGAAGGGTCCTATCCCAGGTCGTTACTTGTTTCTGTGTCCTCATGGGTCATGGTGGTCCCCTCTTGGGCCAGGCATTTGAGCAGAAGTGGTGGTCTCACCTATGATTTCAGGTGTGTCAGCACTCCTGGGAGACCAGCTCTCTCCAGGCAGGACCCAGGTATGGAGAGTTGTGGCACAGGGTCAGCTCCAGGCAACAGATAGAAAATGGAAGGATCTTGTCTTGGTTTTTAAAGAGAGAGAAACCAGGTGTATGGAAGGGAACGTTTAATCAGAATGTAGTGTATGAAAAAAATATTTAAAAAAGGATATAAGTTGAAAATTATTTCCACATCTCTAAAATTTCTACCCAAAATAACTTGATATTTTGAGTAGCAGATTTATCTCCCTGTGCTCTTTCTGTTCCTTCTCACCTGGGCTCACTGCTCCCTTATAAAGTTTCTAGACTCCTAATCTGCTTTGGTCTGGTACCTGTTTCTTTGTCCATTCTAAGTAATTGGTCTCAGAAACAATTGCTTTGATTATTGTTCTGGAAGCTCTTGTTGTGACCTTCCTGGGCTTTGTTCTCCATTATCTTTGAGCTAGATCTGCAATTTTGTCCATATGCAGCCCAAACTGCATCTTCTTTGTGAAGGTGATCCATGTATTTAGAGAATGTTCTAGGTGCTGTGTTTTATGCTTTTTGTAATCATATCAGCAACTACCACTACTACTATCTGGAAAATAGTTTGGAGTGTTGTAGCTAGTATGATTCTTGCTGTGCTGAGTTTTAGCTGCACTATACACAGGGACATGGGACTAGGTTACTTATAGAAGGAAAAAAAATCACTTCTTGAGATTTGAACTGTATCTTGTGAGAAGCAGGAATCATGGATGAAGTGTAAAGAAGACATTTCTGTTAGCAATATTTATTATATGCTCATCAGACATAGACTCTGTCTGTGATAACATATGGGTGGCAGTGCAAAAGCCAGGTGTTCTAGATCTAGAATATTGGAGCTTTTGAGACACTGTGCATTTTTATCTTCATATGAATTGATCTCAGTTTCTTATATATTTTTGGTTTTCATTTCTATTCTAATTTCTCTATCTCATTTGCTGTCCAGTTCTCAACTGTACTTATCTTTCTCATTATAGTTCTGTCCCTTGAGCAACATCAGATTTCTTTTATTGACTTGTACTTTGAAAAGCAAACAGAAGGATTTTTACTGCAATTTTACACATATTTTGAGTTATTATTAAACTGATTACCAGGAACTTATAAGTGTTGCTACTTTCCTCCTTGTTGAATGCCCTGGCATTCAAGTTGCTTAAAATCTTCCATCCCCCTGCTTTATAACTTGAGTTTTTTAGATATTGAAACATCAATTATCAAAAGACGTAGAGCAAAGAGAAAGCATTTGAAATTATGACAAGCAGCAATCCAATGCAGGTGGAACTGGACAGGATTTTTATTTGGCAGATATGTAGACAGGACGTTCACAAAGAAGAAAAAGCTCCAGATAGAGTGAGTTCTGCTGCCTTGAGCTTGTACACATTGGTCATCTCATTTCCATGAAATTTTGTTGGGAGATCTTAATCCCACACACGAGGGCTGATGACTACATAGCCATTTATTTCATAGTTCAGAGCCTGCCAATCCACAATATTAGGATTGAGAGGGGAACCATTGTACACAGATAAAATGTCTTTTTGGGTCAGCACATAGTCCCACATGTACAAATCCGCAAACTCTCCCACAAAGGACTGCCTTTTTTCAAACCCTCCTCCATAGGTATCCTGTTCCTGTCCCAGGACAATACTGGGTGGGGCTTTCACAGTGTATCCCCTCTGCAAACCCTTTTTTACCCAAGGCTTTCCATTGACCCAAAATTCAGCAATGCCAGAGGAGGACTCCCAGGTGGTACAGAAGTGTACTGGAGAAAAGTGTTCTTCCATACCACGGACTGTGACTTTTGAATGTCCGATATATAGGCTGTATTCTCCAACTCTTTCTTTATAAATTAGTAGCTCATTGTCTCTGCCCTTCACACTGTAGGAAAAAAGACTGTGAGGGCGGGAAAGGTCACTGTAGGCTCGGAAACAAAGCGTAAAATTCTGCAGAGGTTTCTCTAGACGTGGGGTCAGCTTCACATGATCAGTATCAGATTCTCTGGGGAACACAAATACCTTCCATTTAAGGTCTGTGAGATAAAGTAAGAAATATAATGCATTTCAACAAATTCAGAGAAACAACAGCTCAGATTCAACTTTTCTCATTTTATTTTCCCTGACAGTAGCCTAAACTTCTTACCTGTCTGAGCAAAGGCTTCTGAAAGAAGACTGATGAAGATAGACATCCAAAGCAGCAGCTTGTCCATGCTTGGTCCAGGTTATGACAGCAGCAGCAGTTACTTGGGTATGAGACAAAAGTGTGGTGGCCTCCTATGCTCTTCAGATTTCGAGTTTTGTATGTGCCGTTGATGACAATAAAGGATGGAGAGAAGCAATGTGAGGTACTCCCAGGTCCTCCTTCGTTCTGCCAATAATTAGACCTGTTGTTGGAAAATAAATGATTAGCCCCTTTGCTGGAAAATCAATGGCAGTTATTAATTAGACACAAGCCAGTGCTAGAGCTCTAATCCCTGTGACCCAGATTTCATTGCTGGGAAGAGAAGAGCTGCAGATCTTCATGGTCCTACAGATAGAGTAAGAGGCCAGTTTGGCCACATGAGTTGCTTCATTTAGCAGCTGGGTCTCTTTCTCATGACCCTGTGCTTTGCTAGAATGGGATATGGGAACAGGGTGATTACATACGTACTAAAATTAAGCGAAGTGTCCTCTTCTGTGTAGATCATTCTAGAGTTCTATCTTCTGCCAAGAACCCTATAAAATCTATTTATCTCTTTAATTTTGATTACTCAAATATTGAGTAGCATATCCAGGCATTACTAAGAGCATAGAGACAGCTGAAGTACAAACCTTCTGTTTGCCCTGGAGCATACTAGTTTTCTACAACTATTACTCAGCTGTCCCTTATTTGATGACTCATGGTGCTTTCTCATCTTAAACTTCCTTATTTCTCATTATGACTAATTGTTTTTGGTGATATATACACCTGCTGAAATGTCAGCATCTTCCCGTTTTCCACTCTTTCCTTTGAACCCTTGGAGATTAAGGTATATCTTTGCTGATGACCTCATTGTCGCATTGTGCTCACATTTGTGCACTCATTCCCAGGGTCATTATGTGTGGAGATTGGGTGGGGGCCAACTCTTTTACAGTATCAAAGAATTTCATACCTATTTTCCCTACTGCTAATTTAAAAGTCAACCTTTGTTAGTCATCACTCAAACCTCGGCTTCTAAAACATCTAAGTCATTTTAGTTCCCTTTCTGCTTGCTTGATTTTCTTTCTCACCTTTAAAGTCTATAGAATCTTTGTTATCATTCTTTTTTGTCTAGATTCTTATTCTTTACTTTCTTTCTTCTCAGTTCATCTCGGGTTAGTTAGGCATTTCAGTGACACAATAACTACCATGGTATAATCATTTTCTCCAATTCTGCTCTCATTATCTTTCAAATCCTCATCTCTGGGCATTTTTAAAAAACTTTTATTTTTCTAATCTAAGCTAAATCTTAGGTTGTGAAGCCTTATATACCTTGCAGCATATGGGTGAAGACTACAGTTAGTTGGAATTACACATCCTATTATTTCATGCATTAAATACTGATTCTTCTTCTTGGAAGTCCATATGATCTTCAGTATTGCTCTCCCTTGCCTATAATCTCTGGAGTAAATCCTATTTTCCAACCAAACACCTCTATTTGTTACTCTTTACTTATGACTTACATCCTGACTTTGTTACTTCTATTCATCACCTTGGAATCGTCTATTATCCTTTTCTTTTTATTCAAATCCTAAATCTTCTTCAAAATGAATCTCACAAGAGTTAATGCTTTATAAGACTTTTCTGATGGACCAACTACATGTAATTTTCACTTTTTTGGACTCTTAAAAATATCTTAGTAATTTTTCTATTACTTTGGTAAGACAACACAACCAAAGCAACTGATAGAAGAATTATTTGGGGCTTACAGCCTGCATGGCTGGCTCTGGAGCAGTATCTCACAGCCCCCCGTATTGAGACAAAACCATGAGACAGATAAATAATGGGGAAAGGTTGAAAGTGGCATGAATCTTTTGTGGCCTCAAAGTTCATCCCCAGGAAGGAACTTCCTCCAACAAGGCCATGTCTCCCAATCCTTCTCAAACAGTTCTACAAACTGGAGATATTCAGATATATGAACATTTTAGGGCCATTTTCATTCAAGCCACCACAATAAAGTTAAAATCAAAGACTGTGTGTATACATGTGGATGCCCAAGGTCATTATCATCCTTTATGGATCTGACTTTATTTTTTGAGACAAAATTTCTCAGTAGATCTAGAGCTTGTGGCTTTGGCTAGCTTGGCTGAGCAGAAAACCCTTTATCTTTCATCTAACACAAGTGTCATAGAAGTGTAATGATATGCCTGTCATGCCTAGCCTTTACATGGGTGCTGGGCTTATGAACTCAGGTTCTGGTGCTTGAGCATCAGTCACTTTATCCACTGAACTATCTCCATAGCTCCAGGTTAAGTTTCTTTTCTTTTCATATAGTTTAGTAACAACACAATAGGAACCAAGAGGACCTTTTCTATGAACCCAGGGAATGTATGATTCCAGGTTTATGTGTTAATCAGTGAATACCATAAAATTCAGAGACTAGGTTAAGCAGCTGCATATAGCCTTCATCATAAATGAATAAATTACCATTCTATCAGCAAAATGGTTTCAGATGTCTGTGTAGAATGGAATTTTTTTAATTGATGATGAAAGCCTGGGGAATATATGAGCCAGTCCAAAGATCTTGGAGGAATAGAGATTTTTATTGCTGTTGGGGACAAGTAGCAGCATGTATTATTGAGAATGGGAATATTGTAAAGAGGAAGTCGTGGTTGACAAGTAAGTGTGATCATTATTAAAATGAGAAGAAGGTAGAAAGTGGGTAATTGGGTGTTTTTTTAGTGTCCCCACCATGGAACGATTCTCAGGATTTATAAGAAAACAACCCATGTTTCAGTAATCATCAAGACAGAGACCAAGAAATTTATAACAGAGTTCTGGAGACTCTGAAATCAAGGCATAAAAGAATGAATCCTGAGTCTTCAGACTGAGGGGAGTTTTCACAGAGAAATAATTTATTCTATTGTCCAGAGACTTCGATACCTTCTTGCCAGTGAAAATTCAGGTACAGGCTGTAGTTTCTGTGTGGTTCCAGTGAGGAAGAAAGGGCAACAATATATTGCAAAGAAGCATGGTGATGAGTATGGCCACAGTAGAGGTTCCTGCTTTAATTAGTCAGCATCAAATAGAGTTTACTTTAGAGAGTACAGAAGGCACTGTTTGAACCAAAAGAATAGATACAACAAAGCAGATATGTACGTTGTAATTAAAGATTTCCAAAATGATTCAATGACTTAGGATTCTAGTGTCTTGTGTGATTGTGGCATGCTAAAAACAGAACAACTGTTAGGAAAAACTAGAGACAAAGAGACTGAAGTAGACAAGGGGGAGTACTAAATTATTTCTTACAATTCTTTCCTGTGGGTTCTGGTAGTCACAAGAATCTTTTAAAAACAGCTAGATTAAAAAAAGGCAATTGAAAAGTAAAAGTAGGTAATGTCCACCCCATTATGTGGTTGTATAAAATCAAATGTATAATCATACTTACAGAAAAAGGAAACAAGGAGAAAAAGATAAAACAAAAGTTTGTATGATGTTAACTCAAACTTTATTCTAAACCTTTTATTGCGTACTATCTTCAATCATTTTCTGTTGCTGTAGTGAATGGCATGAACTAGGTAATTTATAATTTAGCATAGTTATAGACTCTCAGCAATCTTAGAACACGGTGCTAGCCTCTGAGAGAGCATTCTTACTGCATTATGACATGGTAAAAGGTAGCAATAGTGAAACAGAGTGAGCATGCTAGATAAAACTTGCTTTTAATAACCAAAGTAGCCAAAGCCAGTAAGCTATAATCTACAAATAACTAATCATTTTCAAGGGTCTCACTGCCTTATGATTTGGGGGGAATAAGTTGGTTAGTTTGGGGGATACATTCAAAATATGGCACAGGCCATTTGGAAAAATACGATGCTACTGCTGTGGATGAGATAGTAGATAGCCCACTGGGAAGAAATAGATGCCATATGTTGGGTCCAAAATGTCAATCCTGAAGTGATACTGTGACTTAAGGGAAAAGGGGTTAGTGAGGAATTTGAAATCTGTGGCTGCCACTTAAGTTTATTTATAAAGACTTCAGAAGAATTATTCTGTAAGTGATGATGAAAGGAGGAATGGTCTCTTATAGGGGAAGAGAGAAAAGAGAAAGGGGCCAAACTGATTTGAGGGAACATTCACTTTTATGTATTTGAATGCAAGAGAAGAGTTGGGATCTGGGAGGACAGTATGTGTAGTGTCATGGAAACCAAGTGAGTGTAAGTTTCCAGAAAGCAGTGTCCAATAGTCTAAGGCATACTAGAGAGATCTAAGTGGAAAGGATGCGGGATTTAGCAATAAAAATGTCATCAGTGACCTTTGCTAGAACAATTTTTATAGAGGAGGCATGGCAGAACTCAACATTAACAGAATGATAGTTGAGAGAGAAAAAGAGATATTTCCTATGTTTCAGTAATTCTGACAAGGGACAAATGAATCAGGTTCTCTCTGGGGAGTCCTCAATCCAGTGTGTGTTTCCCACTTAGATTATGCATTGTCTCTTCCTAACAGAGGGATTTTGTTCTCTTTTTCTCATGCCCTAGTATTTCATCCAGAGATTATGACTGACCTTTCTAGCAAACTGGCTCTTTCAGACTCTAAACACCAGGCCCCAGGAGCCTGGCTGACTTCTGCTTCTTCCCTGTTTTGGCATCCTCACAAACTACCTGTTTACTTTCTATGTCCTATTGATACTTCATTAAGTGGCTATCCGCATACTGGGCTCTATCCTCACGAATGGATTCAGATCACTCTTACCAGAGCAAGTTAGCCATAGAAGTGTGTTTGATCCCTTCTTTTCCCCTCTTATATACTTCTTTTCCATGTGATACCTTTGACGATGATGTAGCAAGATCATCATCACATGTGAAACTCCTTGAACTGAGATTTCTCAGCCTCCATAATTGTGAGACAAATAATCTTCTGTTATTTATAAACTAAGATTTATAAAAGGCAGGACACAAGAGTAACTAGGATACCTGACAGAGAAAATGTCTAGATAGTTAAGCATCCAAGGTGTTGCCATAGCTTCTTTTGTATGTGTATAGTAAAGTAGTAGAAAGGGGATATATTTAAGGATGGAGTCTGTGATTAAGAGGGAACCACATAACCTTTTGGTATAAATTTAGGGAAAGTCTAGGGATTCCATAGCATTTGTGATCAGAATCCTGGTAGAGACACAGACAATGAATGACATTTTGAAGAAGTTTCAGGAGGAATTGAATGTCAAAGAATCTACTGACAGTTGAAGGATGTTAGAGGAGAAAGTCTATTTTCTTTGGGGGCTTGGTCCTTCATAGGTTAACCATAGTTCAGTAGACTGTTCTACAACAATCCATATGTGGCTATCACTAATTGGGCTCAGTGGGCTATAGTAAAAGGAGGACAAGAAGGTAGGAGGAGAATGTAATGGGGAATAATAGGAGGGACTGGAATTGAAAAATGGAAGGTGGTAAATGATACTGGAAAATATTATGTGCATGTATGAATTCTCAAAGAATAAATAAAATATATTTTTATAAATCAGAAAAAAATTCATCCTTGGTCGATGGTATTGAATGAAGATCTAGTGTTTTCTTCCCTAGGGGTGATTATTCCTCCCACTCTCAGTATTCCTTAGTTGCCTATAGTACAGTGTATGGTTGAAGGCTCACACAGACTTAACATGTCTGTGATTGTCCATGTTAAGCTCATGTTTATGGCTACTAAATGAGTATAATCCCCATGTTCTAAGTATTTGTTCTTAGACCCACATTAAGTATAGTCCTCAATCCTTACAAAAATTTTCTGTTTGAATTGGTTTCTAAGGTACTTATAGTGCTGAAGAGATTAAGGCCTCTGGATTGAGTTGATGTTACAGTATGTTAAGGCTTTGGAGTCTTATGGAATGAGATGAATGCATTTTACATGGAGATGAAGGTGGATTTTGGAAGGCATGTGAAATGAAATTCTATTATTTAAATGTATTGACCAAAGTTTATGTGTTAATAAACTTAGTCCACAGAGTTGCTGTGTTAATAGGTGACACCTTTAAAAGATGTGTAGGCAATGAAGAATTTATCCTTATGGGATTGGTGTGATCTTTGTATAAGTGGCCATATAATAAAAGCACATTTGGCCGTCTCTTACTCCTTTTAGGATTCTCTTTTATTATATGATGTCTTCTATCACACTATCTCACAGCAAGCTGGCCCCTATAGATGCAGTCTTTCGTTTTTGGACTTTTGAACAATGAACCCTCTACTATTCACTTATTTGTAAATTACCAGTCTATGGCTTTTTGTTACATAGCACAAAGCAGACTATAAAACACTGAAGATTATGACAAATTCTTTACCAAAGTGGCTCTTTCTAACTAAATCTGGGCTTCAGGTACTATGGTGACAGTGTAGCCCCTTTTTTCCCAATTCTAGGGTCATCTCAAATTGCTCTGTCACTTTCTGGGTCCTATAGATACATGAGAGTCTCTTTTCTCAATCTCAACTCTCTGTTCTTAATTTCAGGCTTTATTTATAAAAGAAAACCCCTGCCAAGTTATCTCTCTTGTACTCTGGGGTTCAGTGAGACATTCGGACAATGTTGTCTCACTAGGATCTCACTTTCACATTCAGAATTCAACTGAAACTACTCTGTAGACATCACAGTGTCTACCTTTTTATTTCCTTTTGTACATCCCTATTTATTTTTGAGATGATTTTTATAGTTTCTTAAGTATAAAATTTAGCTTTTATTATTATAAAGGAATTTTGTCCACCATTTCTAATATAATTTTTAAAAATAAAATTGGCTTTTTATTGGAAGTTACTTGTCATAACAATCTCCTTGCCATTCATGATCTCTCATGACACAAACATTCGGGAGAAGGAAATTGCAAAAAACAAAAACAAAAAACCTTAATAGCAAGGACTCAGTGTAACCCTACATGTTGAATATGTTGAAAAGAAAATTTACTGTTCATAGGAATTATTTCTTTGTCTTTAGTGCTATATGTCTGTCATTGAGGTATTGCTATGTCTCTGTCTCATACAGGTATTGAGGAAGCATGGTCAGATTTCTCACATAAGCAACTAGAAGAAGATGTGGCTGGAGTTGTTATGTATCATATTTATTATTCTGTTTTCCCTTGTTCCATCTTTCCTTTATGACTAAAATTTCACCTCTGAGGACCTTCCCTATCCTATAGACCCATTTCTTTTGTTATTATTATTATTAATTATTATTTTTATTTGTTTATATTTCAAATGTTGTCCTCCTTCCCCATCTTCCCTTTAACCCCCCACTTGCTCCTTCTCCCTTTTGCTTCTAAGAGAGTGCTCTCTCACACTCATCTACTCCCACCACTAGCATCCCCCTTTGCTGGAACAAAAAGCTTCCACAGGACCAAGAGCCTCTCCTCCCATTGATGCCAGATAAGGCAGTCTTCTGCCTCATATGTAGTGGGAACCATGGACCAACTCATGTATACTCTTTGGTTGGTGGTTTACTTTTTGGGAGTTATGAGGGGTCTGGGTTAGTTGATATTGTTGTTTTTCTATGGGGTTGCAATACCCTTCAGCTCCTTCAGTCCCTCACCCAACTTTTCCATTAGGGTCCCTGGTCTCATTCCAATGGTTGCCTACAAATATCTGCATCTGTCTTAGGTGCTGGCAGTGCCTCTCGGAGGACAGCTATGCTAGGCTCCTGTCTGCAAGCACTTCTTGGCATCAGCAATAGTGTTGGGGTTTAGTGTCTGCAGATGGGATTGTCCTAAGGTGGGGTGGTTACAGACCCATTTCATTGCCATTTCCAATCCATTATAACACACAGCAAGAGCCTCACAAAAGTTAGATAGTTCACATTGTCTGGTATCCCTAGCACTAGTGAGTGCAATCCTTTATATCCTCACTAGAAAGTGATGATATCTCTTTAGATTACCCAAACCACTGAGCACCAAGTATAGCATCTAGTTCAGAGCTCATGCACACTGGGCAGCATTCTGTAGTGCTTGTTAGTCCTACAGATAAGAGCCCTTTAGGACTTTCTTGTTCTTTGCCATTTTGAACCACTTGTGTGGTTGTCTAGACATTCATGAGAGACAGGCATTGAGAACAAGACTAGTGTGTGGTACCTTTCTTGTGTATTGATCATAACACTTCTCTACATCATATCTATGCTCCATTAACACTTCTGTGCTATAGTGACCGACTTCTGTGTCATCCTACCATGAATCTCTCCTGTTTTAATATCACTCTTGAAGGAAATATATATTCATCACAGTAAGGGCATAGGCTATAAGTTTCTCTATCAATGCCCATTTTCATCATAGTGTTCAGTATTTCATCCTTTGTGTTTATGCCTCCATCTTTTCATAGTTCTTGTCTTATATAGCTAAGTCATTATGGCCTAGATTAAGCCCAAATCGATGAGTTAAATATAAAAGGTGCCTTTTACCCTTATAAAAGGGCCCAGATCCCTATTGTTTACTGACTTAGATACACAGACACAAAGGATACCACATACACAGTTGTGGACAGGAGGATTTCTTAATAGGCCGACTCATTTCATCAGGAGACCTTTAGTCTGGGGCAATGTTTTTCCTGCTCACAGCATTTCACATTTCACAAGAGGACAAAATAGAGAGCTTCGTTGTAAATTGGCTGAAGCACTTAGGCTGTTCTTCTTGAGCTCTGCAAAGAAGGCAGAAGCTAAGATTTTAACCCTGCTGCTCATTCCCACCACACAACAACTCTTGAGTAGTACTTTGATGACTTATTCTTATGGGTGAGCATTGTGACTGAAAGTCCTCCTGGCTCTCATTTCTCCTGGCCTTTTAGCATTTGACTTTTATTTGAGTGGTACAGATCTAGCAGTTATGATGGCAGGAATAACTTCAGTTAAGTAATCCCAGGGTCAACCTGAGACTTTCAGTTCTATCATTTTACCATTAATGGGCATTTCAAAATATGTTATTTACCATTTGATGGTTGAAAAATAAAAACTTTCAGCAAAGAAAGGTTCTTGCTTCCATGGACTCATCCTGGCTGACCACGCAGATAGTGTGTATTTAGGTTCTTTTAAAAACCATGTTATTCTTGTAGTCTCCATGCTACTACAATGAAGATGACTGCTGCTTCTCAGGAAATGATACTTGTATCCTGGGTGTCCTTTTCTTCCCTCTTGAAATCTTTTAAGAATGATTACATTCCATGGAGGCTGCATGGTAACTGGGTCAGTAGTGGCTAACTGTGCAAATAGCTTTGAGTGCGCCACTGTAAATGTCAACTATCATTTTCAACGACTCAAACCTGCCAAATGTCTTTGTGTCTTCTCTGGGTAGGTAGGTTGACATGGGTTGGGAGGGAAAGGCTGATGGTTTGTTTTTAATCACGTGTCCTTTTTGGCCCTTTTTATATCTTCTAAAAGGCCCCTCTATGTCTTCATCTTTTTTTTCTTGGGTAGGTCATTACACATGTCATTACCACTAGGTAGAAAAGTTGCTGGGCCAGCTTTCTATTTTTACCCTTTTGACCCTTTGATCCTTGGGGCCAGTTCACCTGCCATCAGAGTCAGTTCCATTCTGCTGGTTTGAAGGTTTCTTGTTGAAAATTTTTGCATTCATTTTCACTATCGAGATTGGTCTATAACATTTTTTTGAGTTTTTAACTGGGTTTAGAGTAAGACTGGTTTTATAAAATAATTTGTATGTTTTCCCTAATTTATTGACTAATTTGAAGAGTTTTGGTATTACCTTAAAGTAATAAAGTATTGGCTCCTTTTTGAAGGTCTGACGTAATTCTGCACTAAATCCTCCTGGTCATGAGCTTTTAATGTTGAGAAATTTTTATGTCACTGATTGTTATGTTGCCACTCAAATTATTCATTTCATTTGATTTAACTTTGGTGTGTCAAATGTATTAGGATATTCATACATTTCTTTTAGATATTCCAATAATGGAATATAGGTTTTTATAGAATAACCTAGTTTACTCAATCTCCTCTAGTAAATTGCTTAACTTTTTTTCTAAGCTTATTAATTTGGATTTATTCTTTCTCTTTTTCTTAATGTAGATAACAGTTTGCTAGTTTTGTTACTCTTTTTAAAGATCCAACTGTTCTTTTCATTGATTCTTTGTGTGTGTAGGTGTATGTTTGTGTTTTGTTGTTGTTGTTGTGGATAATTTATCTTTGATTTTTTTGTGTCTTCCTGTTTGCTCTTTTGGGTAGTGTTTGTTTTGTTTTTTTCCCATGTGTTCAGGTGTATCATTCAGTTTATTAATTTGATATTTCTAATTTTTATAATCTAGGCACTTAAGGCTGTAATTTTTTCTTATAGAACTGCCTTCATTGTGTCCTACATTTTTGGTATGTTTTGTTTTTATTTTTAAAATATTTTAAATTCTAGGAGTTTTAAATTTTCCTTTTTGATTTCTTCCATTATTCAGCAGTGTATTCCTCAACAGTCATGAGTTCATGTGCTTTCTATAAATTCTATTGCAGTTAACATCTAGTTTTAGTCTGTGTAGTCAGATAAAATGACAAATGCTATCTCAGTGTTTCTAAATTTGTTGAGATTTGCCTTGTATCTTAGTATGTGGTCAGTTTTGAAAAAAATTTCCATTGGATAATGAACGTGTATTCTTTAATGTTTGGGTGGAATGTTCTCTAGATAATTGATAAGTCCATCTGTGTCCATTGTGTCAGTTAGCTTCAAAGATTTTTCTGTTAATTTCTGTCTTTATTCACTTGTCTGTTGGGGAAAGCAGGTACTAAGACACTCACTATCACTGTCTTAGGATTAATCTGTGATTTTAGATTTTAATAGTGTTTGTTTTAAGTTGCTGCACATACATTTGATCCATGTGTTTAAATTTATAATATTCTCTTGGTGGATTTTTCCTGTAAAGAGTATGATATATTCCTCGTAATTTCTTCTTATTAGGTTAGTTTTAATTTTATTTTGTTAGATCTTAGTACAGATATGCCTTCTTGTTGCTTAGTTCTATTTGCTTGGTCCACCTTTTCCCATCCTTTTACTTTGAGGTAGGGAGACGCATTTCAGTGAAGGAGAGAGATGTTTCTTGGAGGCAGCAAAAAGATGAATCTTGGTTTCAAATTCATCTAATCCTCTTAGTCTCTGTCTTTTTTAGTAGAGAAGTGAGTCCATTAGTATTAAGAGTTATTGTTGAAATATATTTATTAATTTCTGTTATTTTATTGTTTTGTTGTATTTTCTTAGACCTCTTTCAAATCAGTGTTATCATTTACTTGTTTGTTGTGTCCTCTTGGGCATATATTTTGTCTTCAGACTTAAATATTCCTTTAACTATCTTTTATATAGCTAGTTTAGTGGTCATAAATTTGTTTTTAACACAGAAAGTTTTTCTTTAATTTATTTTTATCAAGGCTGATAATTTAGTCTGGTTTATTACATGCTGACATCTGTGTACTTTCAGGACCTGTACAACACAGATCCAATCCAAATACTTTTGGCTTTTAAAGTCTCACTTGAAAATTAGGTATTATTCTGATGAGGGCTGCCTTTAATATGACATAGATCTCTCTCTCTCTCTCTCTCTCTCTCTCTCTCTCTCTCTCTCTCTTGCAGTTTTCATTATCCTTTCTTTGTCCTGTGCTTTTAGCATTTTGTCTATGATATGATGTGAGGAGTTTCTTTTCTAATCCTATTTATTATTCTGAATGATTCATGCACCTTAATAGGAATCTCTTTCCTTTGCTTTTAAAAATGTTCTTCCCTCCCTCCTTCCCTCCCTCCCTCCCTCCCTCCCTCCCTCCCTCCCTCCCTCTCTCCCTCTCTTTCTTTCTTTCTTTCTTTCTTTCTTTCTTTCTTTCTTTCTTGATTTTTCTCTTATATAATACATCCTGACCACAGTTTCCTCTTTCTCCACTCCTCCCAGATCCCCCCTTCTGTATCCACCTCTCCTCCATCCATCTTCAGAAAATAAAAGGCCTGCAAAAGATAACAGGCAAACATGAAAAAATAAACAAATACAATAAGACAGGAAAAAATCCTTATACTGATACTGAACAAGCCAACCTAACAGGAGGAAAGAGTCCCAAGACCAGGCAAAAGAGTCAAAGACATACCTGCTTTCACAGTTAGGAGGCTTTATGCAGGCAGCAACTTTACCTCTTTGTGTTTAATGAGTGTTGTGGATGTTGTCCTCAACAATAAGGCCCTCCTGTCAGTTTCTGAAGAACAAGTCTCTGTCTTAGCATCAGCCTAGATTGCTTTGAGATCTCCATGCAACTCAGAAAAATACAACCCAGTCTCCCCTCTGGAAACTTTGACTGACTACCAGCGATGGCCAGTTCAGACTTCATAGCCCCCTTACTAGATATAATGAATTCTAGGAACTTTCCACTACACTAGGTTTCCATATGACCTCTTGAATGTCACACCCTCAATTCCAGCCATCTCTTCCCATATTTTATCACTTTATCCCATCTTGCTCCCCTCACCTGATCCTTACTATTTCTGCCCTCATCTGTCCCAAGTCCACCAAGAAAAATCTGTTCTATTTCCCCTTCCCCAGGAGGTCCATGTGCTCCCCTGAAGTCTCCTTCTTTAACCTTTCTGTGTCTATATAGTATAGCTTGGTTATCATTTAATTAATGGCTAATATCCACTTTTAAGTGAATGAACATTGTATTTGTTTTTCTGGGTCTGGGTTACTTCACTTAGGATTATCTTTTCTAGTTCCATTCGTTTGGTTGCCAATTTCATGGTGTCATTTTCTTCCACAGGTGAGGAAAACACCATAGTGTAAATGTACCACATTTTCTTTATCCATCTTTTAGTTGAAAGACATCAAAGTTGTTTCCAGTTTCTCGATATTATGAACAAAGCCAAAATGAACATAGTTGAGTAAGTGTCATTGTGGTAGGATGGAGTGTCCTTTAGGTAATATGTCCAAAAGTGGTATAGCTAGATGTTGAGGTAGATCAATTCCCAATTTTCTGAGGAAGGCATGGTATTGATTTCCATAGTAGCTGTACAAGTTTATACTTCCACCAGCAACAGGGGACTGTTCCCAATTGCTTCACATCATTATCAACATGAGACATCACTGGTGTTAGTGATCTTAGTCATTCTGGCAGGTGTAAGATAGAATACCAAAATTGTTTTGATTTTAATTTCCCTGATAGCTCAGGATGTTGAATGTTTATTTATGTGTTTCTCAGCCATTTGTGATTACTCTATTGATAATTCTCTGTTTAGAACTGCAGTCTCTTTTTAAAATTGGATTATTTGGATAATTTCGTTTTTTTTGATATGTAGTTTCTTGTGCTTTTTATACATTTTGGATATTAGTCCTTTATGGAATGTGGAGGTCATGAAAATATTTTCCCATTGTATAGAATGGAAATTTGTTCAAATGATGGTGTTCTTTGCCTTATATAAGCCTTTTAGTGTCATGAAGTTCCACTTATTAATTGTTGATCTCAGTGTCTTGTGCTACTGGTGTTCTGTTCAGACAATCATCTCTTGTATCAATACATTCAAGGAGAACTCCAGTTTCTTTTATAAGGTTCACTGTATCTGGTTTTATGTTGAGATCTTTGATCCACTCAGACATGAGTTTTGTGTAGGGTGATAAGTAAAAACCTATTTGCACTCTTCTCTATGCAGGTAACCAGTTTGACTAGCATTGTTTGTTGAAGGTGCTGTCTTTTTCCCCCTAATCTCTCTCTCTCTCTCTCTCTCTCTCTCTCTCTCTCTCTCTCTCTCTCTCTCTCCGTTCCTTCCTTCCTTTCTCTTTCTTTCTTTCTTTCTTTCTTTCTTTCTTTCTTTCTTTCTTTTTTTCTTTCTTCACGTTGTATCCCTCTCACTGCCACTATCCTAGTCACTCCCATCCTCCAGTTATTCCCCATATCCCCTCCCTTTCTCCTTTCTGTGGGTGGGGGATCCCTGTATATTCCAACATCATGCCACATCAAGTCTGTGAGGCTAGGTGCATCCTCTCCCACTGAGGCCAGACAAGGCATCCCAACTAAAGGACATATCCCATGTATAGGCAAGAAAGAAAGAAAAAAAGAAAGAAAGAAAGAAAGAAAGAAAGAAAGAAAGAAAGAAAGGAAGGAAGGAAGGAAGGAAGGAAGGAAGGAAGGAAGGAAGATTTTGGGATAGCCCCTGCTCCAATTATTTGGGACCCACAGAAGACCAAGCTCCACATTTGCTACATATGTGACAGGAAGCCTAGGTCCGGCCTGTTTATGTTATTAGGTTGGTGGTTCAGTTGGTGAGAGCTCTAAAGGTCCAGGTTAGTTGACTCTGTTGGTCTTTTTGTAGAGTTCCTATACCCTTTGGGCCTACAATCTTTCCTCCTATTCTGCCTCAAGAGTCCCCAAGCTCTATCCACTGTTTGGTTGTGGATGTCTGTATCTGTCTGAGTTAGCTGCTGGGTGGAGCCTCTCAGAGGACAGCCATGCTAGGCTCTGTCTGGAAGCATAACAGAGTATTATTGATAGTGTCAGGGATTGGTGCTTGTCCATGGGATGGATCTCAAGTTTGGCTGATTATTGGTTGGCCACTCCCTCAATATCTTCTCCATCCTTTGTGCCTGCATTTCTTGTAGACAGGATAAATATTTAGTTATAAGTTTTGTGGGTGGGTTGGTGTCCTTATCACTCCACTGGGGTTCCTGCATGCCTACAAGAGGTACTCTCTCCAGGTTCCATACCCTCAATGCTGTGAGTCTCTTATCCCAGGTCTGTCTCTTCCTGGAGTTTCCCCACTTCTCCACCTCTGTCAGTTGCAGATTTCCATTCATTCACATGGCCATCTGGCTATCTCTTCTGTTTCTCCCCACACCTGATTCTGTACCCCCCCAATTCCTTTCTCTATCCTCTCTCCCACTCAGTTCCCTCCCTCCATCTGCCTCTTATGACTAGATTAGTCTCCCTTCTAAGTTAGAGTCAAGCATCCTCAACTGGGCCTTTCTTCTTGTTTAGCTTCTTTGTGTCTATGGAGAGTAGCATGTGTATCCTGTATATTTTGGCTAATATACACTTATAAGTGAGTACATAGCATGCATGTGCTTTTGGGCCTGGGTTACCTCACTCAGGATGATATTCTCAAGTTCCATACATTTGCCTGCAAAATTCATAAGTCTATGTTTTTAATAGTTGAATAGTATTCCATGCCACACTTTCTTTAACCATTCTTCAGTTGAGGGACATCTATAATGTTTCCAGTTTCTGGCTATTACAAATAAAGTTGCTATGAACATTGTTGAACAAATATTTTTGTGGAATGTTAGAGTATCTTTTGGATATATACCCAGGAGTGGTATAGCTGGGTCTTGTGGTAGAATGATTCTCTGTTATCTGAGAAACCACCAAATTGATTTCCAAAGTAGTTGTACAATTTTGAAATCCTACCAGCAAAGGAGGAATGTTTCCCTCGCTCAATATCCTTGCCAGCATGTGCTATCACTTGAGTTTTTGATCTTTGCTTTGATGAGTGTAAGATGGAATCTCAGAGTTGTTTTGATTTGCATTTCCCATATGATTAAGGACTTTGAACATTTCCTTAAGTGCTTCCCAGCCATTTGAGATTCTCTGTTGAGAATTCTCAGTTTAGCTTTGTATTCCATTTTTAAGTTGGGGTATTTGGGTTATTGATGTCTAACTTTTTGAGTTCTTTATAAAATTTTAAATATTAGTCCTCTTTCAGATGTAGGGTTGGTAATGGTTCTTTCCCAATCTGTAGGCTGCTGTTTTGTCCTATTGACAGTGTCCTTTGTCCCATTTATCAATTGTTGATTTTAGAGCCTGAGTCATTTGTGTTCTGTTCAAGAAACTATCTCCTGTGCCAATGATTTCAAGGTTATTTTCCACTTTCTCTTCCATTAGATTTAGTGTATCCAGTTTTATGTTGAGGTCTTTGATCAACTTGGACTTCAGTTTTGTTCAGAGTGATAAATATATTTGCATTCTTCTACATGTAGATAACCAGTTAGATCAGCACCGTTTATTGAAGATGCTTTCTTTCTTTTTTTTTTTTTTCATTGTATGGTTTTGGCTTTTTTTTTTATCAAAAATCAAGTGTTCATAAGTGTGTGTGTTTATTTCTGGGACTTTGATTCTATTTCATTGATCACTGGGTCTGTTTCTGTACCAGTGCCAGGCAGTTTTTATTACTATTTTTCTGTAGTACACATTGCCAGAGATAGTATGAGGCCAAGCAGAGCATTTTAGTGAGAAGTTGAGATATCAGATTGAATGAATCAGATTGGAGAGTAATTTGAGCCAGACAGCTAAGTTGAATCAGCTAGCCAGAATTCAGAAAGAACTAGAAAGGGTGAGCTTATTCATCAGTAAGCCTCAACATGTCAATCATATCAGGTGAATAAAAGTTATTTTTACACCAACTGATTGTCAAGGCTTCATATTTTTGCTTGTTTTCTTGTGTTTTCCTTAGTGACTTATCTGGAATAAGGTTAGAAATGCTACTAACCCAATGACAGGAGTCCTCTACTAATTTGTGCTCAGATATTTTTTTTTCTGACACAGGATTTCTCTGTGTAGCTCTGCCTGTACTGGGACTAGCATTGTAGACCAGAATGGCCTAGAATTCACAGAGCTTCACCTTCATCTGCCTCTGAAGTGCTAGGATTAAAGTCATGTGCTACTACCACCTAACTTCTTGCTCAGATTTTAAATATAGCTTTTCTTTAAGCCCCTCTTTTTAGAGAATGCACTATGATTAGCATAACTCATGCTTTAAAATTAATTGTTAATTATTGATTGCACAAATTTTGAGCGTATATCCAGGTAGTACTTATGTGCATAGAACAGGAAACAAGGGTGGGAAGGCTGAAGCTTGCTTTTCATTAATGGGCCTATGAACAATTTCTGTTGTGTATGAGTTGAGTGGGAACATTCATGGCTCCTGTTCTACTGGAATATGTCTTGTGAAGAACTGAGCTGATGGAGAAGGCATCTCCAGTCTTCCCACCTATCATCATCACCTGCAATAGCTCTTCTGCAATGTTGAGTGTGGTGGGAGAGGGATGGAAACAGACCCATTTAAAATGTCACAGTTTTCTGTTTTTCACAAATTTGTCCTTATTAAAGATTTTTAGAAGTTTGATAAATAAATGTTTGCAAGCACTCTGGCAATCTCCAGAAGCTTGGAATAATTGTCATTAATAATTTTTCCAGTTGAAGAAATGTTTGTTCAAGAGATTTTTGCTGAGCTGCTTGCCTCTCAAGCATTCTATGAGCTTTTGTGTTTCATCTTGTGATTTTGTTAATGCCTCTGTAGTAGAGTAACTTGGTTTGATAAAACTATGTTCACCATTTCAGTGTCAGGTGCTAGGTCTAGCACTAGAAATTCAGTACTTCTTGGAGAGACAGCATTCCAATTGTTTTCCATTACAGGCCAGCCTTCTGTAGACTATAATCAGAGAATGGTGCAATTGCAACTAACAAAGGCTCCTAACTATCACTATGGAGATGAGGAGTGGCTGAAGGTTAGCTTTGTACCAGAGTCAACACTTGGCCTGGATTTGAAAATATGAATAAAAGTTGTCTTTTGACAGAAGAAGAATAGGCATTTCAGATAGCTGAAGAGAATCAGAAACTGTTTAATAATGTGCAGTATAGCAGAGTGCTTTACACTACATGAAGCACATTGAACATTATACTTGTTAGTATGGGGATGTTTTGAAGCAGTAAAAACATGTAGAAAAGTGCAAGACAAGACAAAATGACTAACTAAAGATAGTGTAACACAAGTCATGCCACTAAATAAGAGAATGCTACCAGCCAAACATTGGACTAAGCACAGGCACCCCAGTGGGGAAGTTAGGGCAAGGACTATAGGAGATGAATGGGTTTGCAACCTCATAGGAAGAACAACAATATCAACCAAAGCTCCCAATATCAGACCCCCCAAAGCTCCCAGGGACTAAACCACCAACCAAAGAGTGCACAGTGGGTACCCATGGCTGCAGCTGGATATGTAGCAGAGGATTGCCTTAACTGACATCACTGGGAAGGGAGATCCTTGGCCATGTGGAGGCTTGATTACCCAGGATAGGGGAATGGTAGGCCGCTGAGGCAGGAGTTGGGGAGTACCCTCATAGAGGCAGGGCAGAGGGAGTAGGTTATAGGAGGCTTATGGAGAGGAAATTGGGAAGGGGGATAACATTTGAAATGTAAATAGATAAAAATAACCAATAAAAAAAGCAAGAGAGAGAGAGAGAGAGAGAGAGACAGAGAGAGACAGAGAGAGACAGAGAGAGAGACAGAGAGAGAGACAGAGAAAGAAAGAGAGAGAGAGATTGTGTTACAACTTTGAAGTTTCTTCCTCCTTCAGTTACTTCCTTGCTTAAGAGCTTGTTCCTAAAATATGGCATGATGCTTCTACCTTTTTGTTATTCCAGTCCTTGTAAAAAAAAAAACAACAAAATTCATAGATGAAGGGAAAAGTGGTTGATCAGGACAACCAAATGGCCAGTGGTAAAGCTATTTCTGAGACAGTATCAATCAAATTGAGTTGTCTTTCAATGGAATTAAGTGGAAGATTTTAGACAAGAAGCAAAAAAAGAAAAAAAAATTTAGGACCAATCAACATTACTTTCTAAGGTAGTACTTTTCAGAAGCAGCAGAAAGAGATCAGATGGTGTGGTAGAAGGACAGGGAGAAAAAGACAAAGGATTTTCAAAGGTGATACTACTATGTGGATCACAGTCTCTATAAATTTGTTTCACACACTCCAACTGGTCTTCTTGTTGAACGGACCTCTGAATGAAAAGGTTTCTAAAGATGTAGTATGTTACAGAATTCTGAGAACTTAAATATTTCCTTAACAGACTGTTCATGTTTGCTTTCTTTTGCTATGATCAACATCATGAACAAAAGAAATTTGGGTAGGAAAAGGTTCATTTGGCTTATATTTTTGTGTTATAGTTCATTATTGAGGGAAATCATGGAAGAAACATAAGCAGGAACCTGGAGGCAGGAACAAAAGCAGAAGCCAAGGAGGAAGGCAGCTTACTGATTTGTCTCCTCTGGCTTGCTTCGGCTACCTTTCTCATATAGCCCAGGGTTACATGCCTACAGATAGCAACAAATACCAATGGTTGGGTCCTCATAGGTCAATTAACAATTAAGAAAATGCCTCACAGACACAAACATTGGGAAGTCTAATAAAGGAAATTTTGTACTTGAGAGTCTGACTTTCCAGGTAATTATAAATTTATGTTAAGCCAGGCAGTGGTGGTGCACACATTTAATCCCAGCACTTGGGAGGCAGAGGCAGGTGGATTTCTGAGTTCAAGGCCAACCTGGTCTACAGAGTGAGTTCCAGGACAGCCAGGGCTACATAGAGAAACCCTGTCTCAAAAAACCAAATAAATAAATAAATAAATAAATAAATAAATTTATGTTAAGTGGACAAAACCTAACTGGTATACATATTTAATGTTCATCTATATTATGCATAAGTATAGCCTAAAACAGCCTATAAGTCTGTTTTAGGTATCTTTACTTTGCAAGAAGCTAAGAACAAAGCAAAAATTAAAAATTCAAGACAAACAACACAAGTATTAACTAATAGAGTGGTTAAAGTAATAGTCTATAAAAATTCCCATGACTTAACATCATGAGAAATAATTTTTGGCTTTTTAAAAATACAATTCTATGTTCCTGGTTGGCAAGAGGCTCTCCTCTACGTTGTATTTCAAAGAACTTGCTTCATATGGCTCTTCTATTTCCAGAGCTTCACAGCCTTGTGATGGATGCTCTGCCTGCAGATGGAGACAAGAAAAGGGCAATGATGAAACCCTCCTCTGCTTCATACCATGGTGGTCTGGAAGTGGTGCATGGCATTTCTGTGCACACACTTTTAGCAGGAACAATTCCTGGAGCTATACTTACTAGGGAAGAGGATGGGAAATGTAATTCTGGGTTGGGAAGCTACTTCTTAACAAATTGGTGAAGAACTAACCTGCTGCTTCTGACATAAAAGATCAAGTTCTCTATTCTACTAAATAAGGTGGATTGTAATGGTTTTATTCTTAAAATCAATGTATAAGAAACTTCTATTTGCTACATCTTGTACCCTGTGGAGTGAACATTGAAGATCAGTTTCATTCACTGCAACTTTCACTGTTATTGTTCTTTACTCCCGAAGATACTAAAACAAGCACCATGTTATGGGAAGTTCTGATGGCCATGTGGAGAGTTATCTTGGTGAGGAGAAGGGGACATCTTTGTCTTTGAAAGAGAGGAGAGGAGAGGAGAGGAGAGGAGAGGAGAGGAGAGGAGAGGAGAGGAGAGGAGAGGAGAGGAGAGGAGAAGGAAGGGAAGGGAGGAGAAGGGAAAGGGTGGGAAGGGAAGAAAAGGAAAAAGGGAAAGACAAAAGGAGACAGAGGGAGACTGAGATACAGAGAGGAGAGAGAGATTGAGAGAGAGAGAGAGAGAGAGAGAGAGAGAGAGAGAGATTGTGTGTGTGTGAGAGAGAGATATGGGGATGAGAGAGAGAGAGAGACAGAGAGAGACACAGAGAGACAGAGAGAGACCAAGTGGCAGAGGGATTGCAAACCCAGTTTAGCTAGACTGACCTTCTAGAAATTAAAAAAGTCAGATTAAGTACTGAGTGAGATGGGAGTTTTAAAAAAGGAGCACATCTGTGGTCAGTTGAGGATGGGAGTCTAAATGAAACATGGACTTGAGATAAAATAAACAGAAGGACTTGAGAGCAGTTACACTTAGAAGTCAGTTGGCTCACCATGCTGTGTGAGTGTGCCCAGAGCACCACTCTCATTGTGGACATTCTTATGTGTGTGGGTGCACAGTAGCCAGGACAAACAGTAAGTAATGCTTCATCTTTATGGCTCAAGGATCTACTCTATTTCACATCTTCAGGACAATGGCTTTCACGGTTTCAGTGAATGAACAGTACAAATACTTAAAATGGAAAATTTAACTGGAAGACAGAGCTGCAGTTCTTGGAAGGTGAAAGTGGTTGCTGGAATCTACTATGAGAAAGGTAGAAGGTAGGGGGCTATCGGATAGTAAATACAACACTTCATTGTTTCCGCATATAAGTTATTTTACTATACATTTCAGGAACTAAAGTTTAAATTATAAGTTTCAGTCTAGGAACTGTACGGTAGATATGAAGGCCATGGAGTCTCACCCTAGACTGCTAACCTCCAGTTCTGTGGCTGCATTTTTCAGATGATTCATCTCCATGGTTATTTACATGTTCAGTGTCTAAGTGCTTATTGGCTATCCTGTGATAACTGTATTCTGTGTCTCATTGAATGTTTGCGACACTGAATAGGGAATTTTGTCTGTAGATCTGCTGGTTGAAACCAAGACCTTGCTCACGCTAGGAGGGTGCTTACCCCTGAGCTACATACCCAGCTCTGCTCAGGAGTTTGTTCCAGTCAGATTTGCATATAGAATGCAGAGTAGTATCTGCAGCATGACAATATATAAAATGTTAGCTATCATCACCATGGTTATATTGTTGTTTTTTACTTTCATTTTTCCTTTGTATTTGCCAGTCCTAATTAAAACAAATCAACAAAAATATCAACTTAAAAACACCATGAAAAAATTACAAATGAGTCAAAAAAACTTTTTATAAGCTAAGAGTTTTAACCTGTGAATAAATGTTAGATTTTAGTAAATGCTACTAGAAATCTATTAGATAGTCCAAAAATGATTATAAATTCTGTAAACTGAATGTCCTGAAATACATTCATGCATCAAAGTTTGATTCCTGGAATAATTTTATTCAATAGAAAAGAAAACTAAGGAGAATAGGATACTTAAACCTTAGAATGCACAATTAGTGTCATCTATTCAGAACAGAAATATTATCAGAGCCATAGACATTTATAAGGGCTCAGATCTGTGTGACTAAAGCTGTGCCTGGAAAGTAAGTCTGTATTAACTTGTGCAGGCTCAGGGAAGCTGTGGAAATTAGTTCTTGTTAGCTTGATTCTTGACAAGCCTGGGCAGAGGCTGAGGCCCCGCAGAGCTTGCCTTCCACCTCACTACCTGTGGCAAAACAGTGGCTTGTGTATCAGCCAGAGTCCTGCTTCAGGAAGCAGAAACCATGTTAGTTTTTGTAAACAGAACGACATTTAAAAGATGTAATTAAGTGTTTGCAAAACCGCAGAGGCCTGCAGGGGCAGGCTGTAGGCTATGACTTTAAGAATAACTCACAGAACAAGATTGTTGAATTAGCCCACCAGGGTGCTCTGTCTCTGTAAATGTTGGAGAGGAGAGGGATCTGGACACCACCTGGGATTTGTAGCATGCCCTATAAAGAGATGTAGGGATGCTGGAAGCAGAAGGCAGATTTCAGCAGTGACACAGATAGCTGCCAAAGGCTGGGACACAGCTTTCTCATCCCCAATGGTTGCTCAAAGTCACAGAGGTGGTCACTGAACACTGACTGGAACATTCAGAGAAACTGAGCATTGCCATCAAAATTTACAGCACCTCAGCATCTTTCTTATGGAAATGTCCACGTGGCATACCTTTGGTTAGCAAGATATTACAGGTTTTTGTATGGAGTAGGGAGAGCTTCAGGCATTGCTTTCTTGAAAGAGGGATAGGCACTTTGGGTGCTGCTTCTTCCCTTTTTTCTACACTGAGTGTGAACATGATGCTGAAGCCATTTTGTACCCTAAGAGTTTAAAACCAGCGTGTTTTAGATGGAGACCACTAAAATGCACCAGAAATTTTCTACTTGGAATTCTGTGCTATTTGAGACAGGAAACAAAATCTTTTACTGTAAGGAAAAGGAATGCAAGTGTCAGATGCTAAAAATCTGCACTGAGCCCACAACAGCTCTGAATACCGGCATAAAAGTCTGGGCAGGCTTGATGCTTTGGCCTGGAGCTCTACCCTTCCCTTAAGATTCATATGTTTATTGATTGATGCAAGAGGGAGAGACATTTTCTTTCTTTCTTTTAAATTTAGATTTATTTTTATTTTATGTGTGTGTTGTTGCCCTTATGTCTGGTTCCTCTGGAAGCCAGAATAAAGCATCTGGTTTTTTGGAACTATAGTTATAAATGGTTGGGAGCTGCCATGTGGGTGCTGAGAACTTAATCACAGTCCCCTGGAAGAACAGCCAGAGCTCTAATTGTGGAGATATTTCATCAGCCCCAAGAAAGACATTGCCTTTAATGATGTAGCCACTGGGAAAATGCCCATGTTCCAGTAAATAACTATTCACCCATATTCTCATAAGCACTCTAATGAAACTTTTTTATTTTTAAAAGGTATTTAGTGCGAAGAGGAATTATCTGGGAAGAAGAAAGCCACTGTAAAGGAGGCAGGGGAACAAGAAAAAGTCATGTGAATGATGTATGTACAAGTGTCATGATGAAGTCCATCACACATAACTAATGCACACTCATAAAACATGGATAACATTATAAGTTGCTCTCCCATTCCTGCCTCCTTCTCTTCCTTCTCTTTCCTTCCTCTTCTGTCTCTTCCTTACTTTTTCTTCCTTGTCCCCCCTTTTCTCTCTTTTCCTACTTTCTTGTCATTGCTTCTCCCTCTCCTTTTCCTCTCTTTCTGGTCCTCCCATCTGTCCATGGATGTTGATACTCAACAGACCACATCAGAGGAAGACATCAGTGTAGCAGATTCTGTTTCCATCACAAGAGTTTATCTCCTCTTGCAATGTGTCATCTGCACCATATCTATCAACTCTGACACCTACAACTATAATTTTTTTCTAGATATATTGTACTGCCCCAATTGTGAGATTGTTTCTCAGGATACCTACTAGATTGAACTATATAGAATTGCTGGTATTTGAACATTTTGACTATAAAAATAGTATTAACTTTTTGTGGTGCTACCTAGTTGTATAACTTAGGAGGTTAATAGAAAACTTCAAAACAGAAAGAAGCCAATTTTTAATCTGATGAGATACATCAAGTTAGTGAATTAAATCATCCAGTTCTGTTTTTTTCTTTATAGTCTAGTGTTGTGACAGCTCTTTGGACAATCTAAAAAGGTCAATTTCACATTCCAAAATTAACAATTTCCTTTCCAACACAATGTAGACTCTAGACTTAAGGGGCTATATGGAATTTCTCTGAACTTGTAAGACATGATGGAATAGGGTAGAATATCACCATTTGTGATGTCCTGAAAATTTCTTAGTAGGGTGCATAGAAGGAACTTTTCTCAGTCACCCCAAGTCAGTTCTTTTATGAGTACAGTAGAGCATCAGAAGAATGGCTTTGTGTCATGATCACTAGCAACACTGTAAAGTGACCTGAGTGTAGCACATTTAGTTTCCATCAGAAGGCACTTACTTTGTTCTTCTTGCAGGACATTTACTCAAAGGACTTTGATTATGTCTATTATCCTCCAGTTCTTCACAGATAGCAGGATAACCAAATAATGCAGAAATTATCTTGAATTCTGATTTCAATTTTTTGTGGTCATATTTATGGGCTCCCATGTTGTCATGTTCTTTCATTGTATTTTTTTGCTAATAAATTTTCAATGAAATGATTGCTTTCTTGGGTTAAAATTTTTCCTCTTTTTACACCACTATTGATGCATCTGACAATTATAAGAAGTACCCTGAGAAGATTACCAGCACACCATTTCATTTAACAATATAGATTTGCTGAGGAAAAACTTTGTATGATATTGACTGATAGATAATCTCGATGGCAGTTAGCACTTCTGAAAGAGGAAGTTTACATCTAGTCTAGAAAGTGAGCTTGGGAGGAAGGATGAAGAAGAAGAAGAAGGATGAAGTTGAAGAGAAATAATAACTCACGAGCCATTCTTTTAATATTGGTTACTGCTGAATAAGATTTTTTCTTTCAATGATAAAACTTGTTTGGCCAGGACTCATCTGTTTCGCTCAGTTTTCTGATTCTTATGACTAGCTTGGAACCTGGTAAATAGTCAATGTGAAATATATTGATTAGATAAGTGAATAAATAAGATGGCTATATAGTGTCAAAGTTTTTGACCCAGTCCTAAGAAACTCTGTTTCATAGAACATGGCTTTGTAAAAACCCATACATTTTTGTTTTATTCATTAATTATTTTATTTATTTACATCCCAAAATGCTGCCCTCTGTTCCCCCCTTGCAGAACTTTTCCCCATATCCCCTTCACCTCTGGTGGCCCCTAGGTATCCCCCTACCCTGGATCATCAAGTCTCTTCAGGATTAGGCACATCTTCTGCCACTGAGACCACACAAGGCAGCCCTCTGCTATATATGTGCTAAGGCCTTGGCCCAGCCTGTGTATGCTCTTTGCTTGCTTAGCCACGACACTTTTAAGTTATCCTTTCCAACATGTACTTCCACACTTAAAAGCAGGGATGAGGCTGAGTGTTATACTGATAGAGCAGTTCTCTGGTCTCCATAAGTTGATTCTCAATCGGTAAAACTGCTCAGGTGTTTCTTCTCTGTGCTGAACTGATTATTTAAGTAGTCTTTTCGGAAGATCATCTTTGGAATAAATTGGCCATTGTCTTCTGTTTCCTGTATTCATGAATAGATTAAGCCATTGTTGAATTCGTAGCTGAAAGACTTGTTGGAAGTAGCTTACTTGGAGGAAGTAATTCAACAGAGATTGAATTCAAAAGAAGAATATTTATTCCTTCACAGATAAAAGGTTCAGAAATGAGGAAAAAAGTACCTTGCACTAGGACAATAGGAAAGATGTCTTGAAGGTATCGAAGGACTTGCCAAAACCTTGTCCAGCACAGGTTTCTGTGTGAAAGTGTAGAATTACTTGAAAGATGATGTTTTAGAAGCACATCCTGCTTCTTGGGACTTCCTGGAATGTTGTTTCATTGGAATTCATTTTATTGCACTCAGATACACAGAGGTCAGCACAACTGTGATCCAAGTTCAAGCTGGAGGCAGAACATACCATTGTCCATGCAGTGCTGATTCTGCAGGCACGCGGACTGCCATAGTTACAGGGTCATGGAGGTTTTTTCAGGGATTTAAAAGGAAATCCTGAAACTCAGCCAATATATAGCAGTTTGGATACTCTGTGAGTAGTTTCTAGAGAAGGGGAGGTGTGAAGCTCAGAGGGCAAAATTTAAGCCACAGTGGACACAGGAACTGAGAACATGAAACATTTACACAGAAAAAGCCTAGACAGTGAAAAGAGCCAACCTAAAGGAGAACCATGTTGTTTGCAGGCAGCAAAGTCCTAGGAGCTCACATGATGCTACCAATCCTCCTGATTCCAGACATAGACTGATGAGATTTAGTGTTTGCTTTCATGGGCTTAGGTCTTGTCTTAGTCCTGTTCCCATTCTTTGTCCCATTTATCTTTTTGGGAATAATACTTATTGGGTGCAATTGTTTCTGTTTATATTTGCTGTATTTTATAGGAGCTCACAACCAACATTGTTTGCCTTGAATCTCAGAAGATACTTTGAATTTGGACTTTTGAGAAATATCCTTTGAAAAAGACTAAATGCATTTCATAATATGAGATAAAAATGAGCTTCTGGGGGACCAGGGGTGGGGTGTTGTGTGGTTTGGATATGAAGTGTCCTATAAAAGCTCATGTTAAAGTCTTGATCCCTAGCTGATGGCACTACTATGAAGTGACTGTATTGTGAAGGTGCTGGAGTCATTAGTAGTTCATTCACGAGTTCATAACTGAACGGGACTTTTGGGAATTAGGCCTACTTGAGGATGTAAGTCATTGAGAGCATTACTTTAACGGATATGCCTTATCTTGAGGCCCTTTCTGTCTTTCTCTGCTTTCCAGCCAATTTGAGGCAATAAACTAGGTGCACCAGTATATGCTTGCTGTCATGATACTCTTTCTACATAATTTTTCCTTCTGGTCCCTTAGCTCCCATTAATAATCAGTCTGAGATTAATTAGTTATTATTAAATGCCCAGGCCATAAGCTTTGGCTTATTCCTTGATTAGATCACAACTTATTTAACCCATTTATTCTGTGTCTACCATGTGGCTAGTTACCTCTCCTTCAGCCCCAGCCCACTTCTTCCTTAGAGACTCCCTACTGTTATACATTCTTCTTGCTTCTCCCATCTCATCTTTCTCAGCTTTCCCCTAGTCTGTCTTTTACCTCTTAATGTTTCCGAGAATCCTCTCTCTTTCTGCCAGTGTCCTGCTTCATACATATTTCCTGCCTCATGTCATTGGCTAATGGATTTTTTATTGACAGGTGATGTTTATAAGAGATTCTCTCTACCCCTGGATCCAGCCAACCATGTACTAAAATCCCTCAAATTGGCCAAATAAATCTTTTTATTTTATTTTATTTTATTTTATTTTATTTTTTATTTTACATACTACCACTACTCTTGCTTTTGGTGTTTTATCTTAGTTTTGTAACTAAGTTTTGTAGCTTAGTTACAAAAAATGACTAACACCAAATGTCTTCTGTTGCTCTTGATGTCCTCCTATTCTCCCTACCAAGTTGCTCTCATAACAGCTTTATTGACTTACATCCTGTCTGTTATGTGAACTTCTTTTAGGGTCTGTAGAAATTCCCGGCAGCAAATCATAAGTTCAGCTGAATTCTTAGGTCTCTGATATAGAACAAGTTCAAATTCACTTTGATGAGACAATTCTCAGATTGGTGTAGGTAAGGGAGAGGACACACACCCCTCATTGATTCTTTTCTCTCTCTTCACAAAGCACCTGCCTGACTATTGACTCACTTACCTGCTCTCTTATCACCTGAAACTGATGGGACCTGAAAGAAGCACATACTTTGTTTCTCCTTCAGCATTTAGGAAATCTTTGCAGGCTCAAAAGACAATGGACTAATCATTCATTTATGGAATTTCCAGTTTTCCTGCATTGTATTGTGACTGAAGCCCATGTCCTTCATAACTTTTTCCAGTGTTTTCTTTGGCTTCAACTTTTTGATTAAATTCCAATATTCTATCTTTAAAATAGAACTGGTGAAGAGATGCTTTTGACAATGAAAAGTAATGATCAAACACTAGGAGATACTGTGTTTTTAGTATAAATCCAGTAGTTCAATAAATGGGAAATGAAAACTAAACAGTAGACCAGATCTACAGAGCTCAAAGTATCATTATGTTCAAAGTAAGTATCTCTTATTAGTGATTTTTCTTCCCAGAAATTTTGTCCTGCTTGAGTATAACTTCAGCCCCACTTATGAGTCATGCTGCCTAGGTAATGCTACTTCTTCTAGTTAAACACCAAGTTCAGGCTATTGGGTTCAAAGTAGACTCTGATAAACAAACATGATCTTTTCCAGGAAAAGCACAGAGTCCCACATCTACAAATTCTCAGTATTTCCTGCCGGGGGCCAGCCTGGCATGGTGGAAGAAGTCTTCTTCTTCTTGTTGGTTCTTCTTGAGGCAGCCAAGGGGGAAGAACATTGGTGGGGGTAAGACTTGGTCTTACGAGATACTTAGGGTTGCTGTATAATAAAAGTTTACTTATCTATGCTAGAAAAGTTTACTTACTATGCTACTGTAGCTGACCTGCCCTCTGTGATCCTCTGAGGTCAGAAAATGCAGTTTCTAGCACTTATCACCTCATTGCCAAAACAGCAAAGAATTAAGTAAATAGCCTTTGTACTATCTCAGCAGGAAATGCTGAGCTCTAACTTGGAGGTCCCAGGAAGAAAAGACACTTAGAGAAGTGATTATAGAGTTTATTACTAAGTGTAAAAAGTTTCCCATGAAAGCTATCTAAGGGGAAAAGTGGAAAGATCCTAATTGGGGAAAAGGAAAAACTTCTATTCTATCTGGGAAAAGGGAAACATTCTATTCTATATACTACTCTAACTGGGGAAAGGTAAAAAATCCTATTCTATCTCTATTCTATCTCCTCTCATCTCATCTCTTTGTCCTCAGTACTTATACATTTTTCAGAATACATGATCATATGTTACAAAGTTCATCACAAGTTCACATCAAAAATCAAAACATAAATTGAAATAGAAGTTTATAACAGAGAATGTTTACATGCATATTCATTAGGAGTAATTGTCTGGCTAAACATCCATCACCTGTCTAGCTCCACAGGTTCACTGAAGGTTTAAAACTTATATAACTAAGAAATTAGTGAAGCTCTGTATAGATAAACCCAGGCAATATTTTATCTTCTGTCCTAGCACCTATAATAAATTGTGAGTTCCCTATTAGTGACCTTTGGTTAATTGTTTCACAATCTCTTAGAATGTGCTCTGAGTAGGAGAAAGTCTGGTTACTATCTAAGAGCAATTAACTGATGACATTTGGGAGACTGGCAGAGTTCTCATTGCAGTTTTGACTATCAGAAAGGGACCTGATAGCAGTCCTGTTATAAAAGAGCTTAATAATCATTGATAAAATTTTAGGAATCCTTATAGGATCATCATTAAGACTTAAGAAGTCATCTCTTTGTCTACACAGCATTGCTACAAGACAGTACATCTTCATGGATCTGCAGAGATCTGCTCCAAAGGGGTGTGCTGTTGCTTAGTGATAGTTATATTTGTTCACTACTACTACTGCTACTACTACTGCTAGGAAAAGCATATAATAACAGGAATCTTTCTAAAATAAGTCCCTCACAGCCTTGCTGAATAAGACCTCACTTGTCGCAGATTATATAATAATCCAAGGCAAGCCATTTCAGGATGATCACCTGCTAATTATTAGCTTGTCTCATTATGGCTCCTGACAATTTCCCATAAAGGATTGGCTGTTATCAAACCTGTCTAAGGAACATGCTCCCATAAATAATCTTTGGATGAGCTTCTGTGTAATATGCCTCTTTCAGAAATGTTCTATCAAGCCAGAACTTGTCAATCAATGTCCAAAGAGGACTCCCAGCTACACTGGTTCAGGGAACCTCTAGTAGACATTAGGGAAACTCTTAGTCTCAGTGATGAGCGTATAATCCTTTTCTAGACTTAAAAATGGTCATCTCATTGATCTCATTTGGAAACTATGAGAGAAGGATACTTTTTTTTGTGTAGAGATCAGTACAAGCAGGAGGAACATGGTAATGTTCTGAAAAGATTTCTTCAACTTTTTGATCAAGCTCATGTGAGCCTTGGAAGATTAGAAGGAAAAAATTTATACCTCATTTTTCATATATGTGAGAGAAATAATGTAACATCATCTTCACTTAAAATGTAAGCAAGAAAAATGATATATCAGTCAATACAGAGACTCACAACTGATCAAAGTACAGGGGAAAAGGGACCGCAGAGAGCCCAGACTGAAGTGTAACATGTATATCACAACCCTCCCCTTTGAAGGTTTGGGAAACACCACAGAAAAGAGAGTGGAAGGGTTGCAAGAGCCACATGATGGGGAGGACTGCTGTAAAACAGCCTCCTTTGGACAAGATAAGACTGATGCACTCATAAAGTACTATGGTTGCCTGTATAAGACCTATACAGGATCGAACCAGTCAAAATTCCAATATGGATGGCAAAGGAGTTCCCAAGGCCCTACTTCTAGATGAGAAGGCATTTTATGCCTTCAGGGGGTCAGGGGAGAGTCAGTTGTTTTGTATGAGTGCCGTGTCTGGTGGGTTTTACCCATGTATCAGTGGATGGCCCATACATCTATGTGCAGATGGTTAGCACTATTTGGACTCATTGGACTATTAAAAAATTTAATTTAAGAAGGCAGGAAGTTGGGAGGGGATGTGGTGAAGTCAGTCTGAGAGGAGCTGGAGGGAGTTAGTAGTAGGTAGACATAATCTAAGTATACACACTTATTCCATGTGTATGTACACATGTATACATATATACATATGTGTGTGTGTGTGTGTTATGTAGTGATAACTTTATGTTATCTTACTTAGAGATTACTCTAGAGATTCACATTCCTAAACCTCAGGAAATTCAGGTTTTATATGCATTTTTAGTTGCAGCAGGGAATGGAAGGTACCAGTGTTGCGTGAGTGATTTTCCTGTCTTGCATCTTGATGTTTGCAATCAGAGTTACTGTAGAAACAGAAATGATGAGGTCCTGGACTAGGAAACAAATGGCAGTGATTTCTTAGACAGAATGGCTGACAGAGGTCTAACCCCTGTGATCCAGACTTTGTTACTGGAAGAGGGTTGTTTATGCAGTTGTGAAGTTATGAATAGGATGAGAGTTTGGACTGGTTATGTCAAGATGACCTCAGTCCACTTTCCGGAAACTTCTCCAGTTGAGGTTCTTGTGATCTGCCAGAAGCTTCTGAGCCATGATCAAGGTCTTCATGAACTTCAATATAAGATCTTTTTCTCTCATATGCCCCCATCCATTTAATCAAAATTCAATATCTATATCGTACAATGATACTGCTTCCACATTTATTTATGTACACATGCACTCAACACCACTTTTTGAATGCCTACTACACACCATGCAGCATTTAGGTTTTACTTTTTTGTTGTTGCTGTTTTATTGGATATTTTATTACATTTCAGATATTATCCCCTTTTTCTATCCCACCCCCAAAAACCCCTTATCCTGTTCCCCTCCTACTGCTTCTATGAGGATGTGCCCTCACCAATCCACCCCCTCCCCACTCCCCACCCTCGAATTCCCTCACACTGGGACATCCAGCCTTCATGGGACCAAGGACTCCCACCAATGCCTGACAAGGCTACTACTTGCTAGGTTCCATGCATTGATTTCCATCTCCCTTATAAGTAAATGGCTATGGTTACAGTTAGAATACTGTACACTTGCCCTTTCTCCCAGGTTTCCAAAACAAATTTCTTAACTCCAGTAAAGTATTTCTTAACTCTACTTAGTATTCTATTTACTACAAGTAGCTTATCTTAAAATGCTCTTCATTTCATTGCGGTTACTCTCTCCATGATCATTCCCATTTTCTTTCCTTTTTCCAGCCAGAACTTCATCCCTTGTTCTTCATTCCACTTTCCAGCCCGTTTGAATGGATGTTTATTTCCAGATTTAGCAATTGCCATTCCTTATTTGAATCCTCAAACCAGGTCAGATCCTAATTAATGTCATTTGGCTGTATATTTGAGGGAAGTGTGTACAGAATTGAAGTTCTGCTTAGGTTATACTTTGCTCTTTAAGTCAAATACCAGACTGAATAAACCGAGATCTATAACCATTTAATTTCTCCCCCTCTCATGCTATTTCTCTCAATCTATTGGTTTTTCTCCTTTCTTGTGGACCCTCTTATCCACCTCATGGCTTTCTTTTTAAACACTTTGACTCACTTTTCTTATAACTAAAATAGTTTTTAGACAAGTCTCTGATTTCAAAGCTTGAATGGTCCTTTTATTTTATTTTTTAAAATACTTTTTATTGGTTCTTTGTGAATTTGACATCATATATCCCAACCCCACTGATCTCCCCTCCCCTTCATACCCATCCTCCACCCTTGCAATCTCCTCCCAGAAAGAAAAAAAAATCACATTATGGAACCTGTAGTATGTCACAGTGTGTCCCACTGTGTACCCTTTTGTCCACACCTCTTTGCTTGCAAATGTTCATTGTAGTGACTCATTGATCCGGTATGAGGCTTTCTGGTTTTTGCTACTCTATCAAAACTGAAACCTCACTGGGACTCCTCTCAGCTATCCTGTTGTTACCCTGTGTCATGGAAATACTGTAGTTTTAGATCTGTAGGACTGGCCCCTTCACGTATTCTAGAGTTCATTAATGGGGTAGATGTTGGGGTTTACCAATTCAAAGTCCTCAACCTGGGCCTGAGACAGATATCTGAACTGTTTAGCCCACTGGCTTTCCTACTTTCACACCCTTGGGGCCAAACTCACTTGCAACCCCTGCATCCAGAGACAGCTCTACTATGCTTTCCAGAGGGTGTGCAGGGCCCACTCTCCCAAGTGCTGAAGTAGATGTGGGGCAGGAACAGCTCTGATGATCTTTGTGCTAGCCCTCCTGCTTTCATAGGTGGCAAGGGGCAGGGCCATCTCTGTTTTGCCCATGTCATCACACAGCAGACAAGTGGTATAGCCAGCTGGTTGTACCCCTGGCACCAAGTTCAGCTGTCCTGAGCTTCCCAGGTGAGGTGCAGAGCTACAGTGCCTGCTCTCCCAAGTGCTGGAGCTGAAGGGCAGGGCCAGTTCTTCTGTTCTCATGACCCCAGGGCCACGTCTCCTACCTGCTGCAGATGGCAAGGGGGGAGGGGGGAGGGGGGTGTCTCTCCCTTGTTCATGTCATTGCATGGGAGACAAATGGCAGGGCCAGCTTTCCCACACTTATATCCTTACGTCAAGCTCACCCACAACTCCCACAATGTGCAAGGCCCAGTCTCCTGAATACTGCATCTGGCTAAGGGCAGGGCCAGTTCTCCTTCTCTCATGACATCAAAGGCATCTTACATAGGCCACAGACATCAACATGTATCCCAAACTGCAGCCCAGACCAGGAACATTAGCCTGGCCTTTGGCGGTAACTGACCCCTGTTGCTACAGGGCCATGGACCCAGATGTAGTTTTAAGTGACATCACTATCTACTCACATCAGGCTCTTTCTCACTATGCTCAAGTCTCCAGTTCTGCCTATCTTCATATTCTCTCTCTCTCTCTCTCTCTCTCTCTCTCTCTCTCTCTCTCTCTCTCTCCCCCTCTTTCTCTCTCCTTCTCTTTCTCTTCCATTTCTTTTTTTACTCCACTTAGTGGCACCCAGGATGTCAGAGTGTCTGGAGTTGTCTCGACAGTGGTCTCAGGAGTGCTATGTTCAGCTCATGCATTACGGCACTGGGCATAGTCTGCCCACACCTCTCCCTCCCAGGCTTTCCCAGCACCATGGTGATCATCTTAGGCTAGCTCCCTGTCTGGAACCCATGGTGTCAATCTGGTGGTAGTTTCAGGCTTACTCCTCCACAAGGCCTCATGTGAGGGTTGTCTGTCTCTGGCTTACTCTTGCCTGTGGTCTGGAAGTCTTTCCTGGCCTATGTAGCACTAGACCAGTGATTGGCTCAAGTTCACTTTTTTCAGAGAATGTTAGGCTACTAATCATTCAGATGTTCATAAGTCAGAACAATGAATGCAGACATAGCTTCTCTCCTCTCTACTACCTACTGACACACATGTGACACAGCAGCAATGCCTCTAGGTGCAGGGGCTTGAATGATTCTTATTTTAATTAATTAATTAATTAATTAATTTTCATCTCAATTGCTGCCCTTTCCTCACAGGGTGTCTCCCTTCATCTCCCCTCCCCTTCTCCTTTGAGAGGGTGGAACTCCCTGGGTATCATCCTCCCATGGTGCATCAAGTCTTTGCAGGGTTAGTTGCATCCTCTCCCCCTGAGGCCTTAAAAGTCAATCTCATCTGCCATCTGCTTCATGGAATGTCTTCTATCTAAGGTGGGGTGTTCCTACCCTCTGAATGCCATGGTGATGAAGTGTAAATGTTTTGGAGTCAGGTGTATTACTATTATGGTACCCTTTTATCAATGTGTAAACTTCATAATACATTCAACATTCTAAACCTATTGTTCCTCATACGTGAAACAGGATTGTAGTAAATACTAAACGCATGTTAAATATATTTAGTTGAGTGTTTTGTGAACAGCAAGTGCTTAAAGTCATTATTAACATTAGGCCATTTTTTTTTTTTTTTAGTAATTCCACTATTTGGTCTTATACTGGAAATATTTATATATAGATATCATTTTTTATTTATGTATATCAAGTGATATTATCTAAATACCATTTGAAATAAAAATAGTTTTAAAGTATTTACTTTTTAAAAAATCTCATCTATTGCCTATCAATTTGCTCCATAAATGCTAGAAGATTAATAAATATTTTGGAGAATTAAGTAATAGAAAGCTATAGTAACATTCTTAAAAATACACACACTGGGAGAGATGAAGATAGAGATAGAGATAGAGATAGAGAGATAGAGAGATAGATAGATAGAGTTGAAAAGTAAGCAGACAGGAAACTATTCACTTGTAGTTAATCAATCTGGTATGTTCACTCTCTCAGATTAAGGATTCTTCAATCTTTATTATAGTTTGTATACTTGACACACCTCTAAGTACCCAACAGAGCAGTGTTTACTAAGGCAGAATGGTGTTCGCAGGTGTTTAGAATAGATTCATCATGTATAATCAGGACTATGTACTTGTGGAGTGTCAGTTATTTCCTACTTCTTCCCATCTGTTTTATTGCACATACATATAACATTTTCTTTATTTATTCACTCTTTTAGAAACATTTAGAATATTTTCACATCTTGACTATTGTGAATAATGTTGCTGTGAACTTGTATATGTAGTGCTACTGTCTTTTCAAGATCCTTCTGGTAGGCTCACAAGTTGAATTCCTGGACCACATGAAAGTTACATTTTAAACTGAAAAACATTCTTTCTCCTCAATTAGTTTCAGTGTATCTGGTTTTATGTGGAGGTCCATGATCCACTTGGACTTGAGCTCTGTACAAAGAGATAAGAATGGATTGATTTGTATTCTACATGTTGTCCTCCAGTTGAACCAATACCATTTGTTGAAGATGCTCTCTTTTCTCCACTGGATGGTTTTAGCTCCTTTGTCAAAGATCAAGTGACCATAGGTATGTGGGTTCATTTCTGGGTCTTCAATTCTATTTCATTGATCTACCTGCCTGACTCTGTACCATGCAGTTTTTTATCACTATTGCTCTGTAGTAGAGCTTGAGGTCAGGGATGGTGATTCCCTCAGAAGTTCTTTTATTGTTGAGATAGTTTTTGCTATTCTGTTTTGTTTTTTGTTTTTGTTATTCCAAGTGAACTTGAGAACTTCTCAGCCTGTTTATCCTTTGAGTAGAGGAAGACTACAGATTTTTTTGAGTTAATTTTATATCCAGCCACTTTGCTGAAGTTGTTTATCAGGTTTAGGAGTTCTCTGGTGGAAGTTTTGGGGTCACTTAAACTTAGGTATACTATCATATCATCTACAAATAGTGATATTTTTACTTCTTCCATTCTAATTTGTATCCCTTTGACCTCCTTTTGTTATCTAATTACTCTAGCTAGAACTTCAAGTATTAGAGAGTGGGTACCCTTGTCTAGTACCTCATAAAATTGCAAAGATTCTGTAAGACAATACTGTCAGTAGGACAATATGTCAACCATCAGATTGGGAAAAGATCCTTACCAATCCTACATCTGATAGAGGGCAAATATCCAATATATATAGAAAGAACTCAAGAAGTTAGATTCCAGAGAAACAAATAACCCTATAAAAATGAGTACAGATCTAAACAAAGAATTCTCAACTGAGAAATATTAAATGGCTGAAAAGCACCTAAATAAATGTTCAACATACTTAGTCATCATGGAAATGCAAATCAAAACAACCCTGAGATTCCACCTCACACCAGTCAAAATTGCTAAGATCAAAAACTCTAACAACAGAGGCTGGAAAGGAAGTGGAGAGAGAGGAACACTCCTCCATTGTTGGTGGGATTGCAAGCTGGTACAACTACTCTGGAAATCAGTCTGGCAGTTCCTCAGAAAATTGGACATAGAATACTAAGGCCCTAAGGACCCAATTATACCACTCCTAGGCATATATCCAAAAGATGATCCAACATATAACAAGGACACATGATCCACTATGTTCATAGCAGCCTTATTTATAATAGCCAGAAGCTGGAAAGAACCCAGATATCCTTCCATGGAGAAATAAATACAGAAAATGTGGTACACTTACACAATGGAGTACTACTCAGCTATTAAAAACAATGAATTCCTGAAATTCTTAGGCAAATGGATGAAACTAGAAAATACCATCCTGAGTCAGACAACCCAGTCACAAAAGAACACACATGGTATGTGCTCACTGATAAGTGCATATTATCCCAAAAGCTCACAATACCCAAGATACAACTCACAGACCACATGAAGCTCATGAAGAAGGAAGACCAAAGTGGGGATCCTTCTTAGAAAGGGGAACAAAATACTCACGGGAGCAAATACAGACACAATATGTGGAGCTGAGACTCAAGGAAAGACCATCCAAAGACTGCCCCACCTGGGGATCCATCCCATATGCAGTCACCAAACCCAGACACTATTGTGGATGCCAAGAAGTACATGCTGTCAGAAGCCTAATATAGCTGTCTCCTGAGAGGCTCTGCCAGAGCTTGACATACAGAGGCAGATGGTTACATCCAACCTTTGACTGAGCATGGGGTCCCCAATGGAGGAGTTAGAGAAAGGACTGAAGCAGCTTAAAGGGTTTGCAATCCTATAGGAAGAACAATAACATTGACCAACCAGGCCCCTCAGATCTCCCAGAGAATAAGCCACTAACAAAAGAGTACACATGGAGTGACCCACGGCTCTAGCTGCATAAGTAGCAGAGGATGGCTTTGTCCAGGATCAATGGGAAGAGAGGCCCTTGTTCCTGTGAAGATTCTACCCAGTATAGGGGAATGTGAGGGTGGGGAGGCAGGAGTGGGTGAGTGGGTGGGGGGACAACCTCATAGAAGCAGAGGAGGAGGGATCAGATAGGGGATTTCGGGGGGGGCACTGGGAAAGGGGATAACATTTGAAATATAAATAAAGAAAATATAAAAAAATCTTTAAATTTTAGCCCTTTGGATTTGATTTGTGCTATGCATATACTTCTTGTATAGGGCATATTTAACCCAAATACCTTCACTTAACTCCTAGAACTTTCCCATCCCTTTGACACCCAACTTTGTATCCTCTCCGTTTGTTTTGCTTTACTTTGTTTTGTTTAATATTCTATCAGCTCCATTTTCTGATGTTCATATACTTCCAGGTTTGGGCTATCCAGTAGAATATGGCCTACATTCCAGAAGTCACACTGTCAAAGAAAACTGACTCTTCCTCTACCAGAAACCTTCAACTGTCCCTATCTCTTCAGTTAGAGGCATGGACTTATGAACTCCTTCCAATCGCATGATAAAATGTTGACTGGACTGGTCTGGTGCAGGTCCTATGCAGGCAGCCACAGCTGCTGTGAGTTCATGAGTTGATTTTTTTATTTCTTTTCTGATTCAGATAATGAAAACCTGTCAAAACTGAATAAAAGATAACTTAAAGGGAATCACTGGGAATAAATTTCAAATATTTGCATATCAGTGTAGACATTGAAATTAATTATAAACCATTGAATAAACTAACAAATCACAAATCTTTTTTTCAATATTTTATGCATACATTACATTTCAGATGTTATCCTCTTTCTCCATCACTCACCCCCATTAACCCCATCCCATCCCTCCTCCTTCTTTTTTGCTTTTCTGCTGTTTAAATTACATGCAAATATTAAGGTCAGTTCTAGGTGGAGGAACTAGCAATACAATAGATGCAAATAGTCAAGGAACAAGCAAGACAATAAACCTAGATAGTCAAAGAACAAGCAGGACAATAAACAGAGTCCCATGATCACTCCCTTGATCACTATTTCTAAGGGCTTATCAGGATGACCAAAATATCTGAGCCTACTTCCCTGTCCTAGCTCAAAGTCATTTTCATGCCTGAAGCCTACTTCTTTGTTTTAGCTTAAGATTTAGATTCCTGTCTGTAATTACTTCTTTGTTCTAGCCTAAGATTTAGATTCCTTCCTGAAATATCTTCTTTGTTCTAGACTAAGATTTAGCCTAATGTCAGATTCCTGCCTGCAGTCCATTTCCTTGTCCTTATCCAATGTCAGATTCCTTCTAAGCAGCCCATTTCCTTGTCCTTGGCCAATGTAATATTCCTGCCAGGCAGCCCCAAAAGCTCTCCACATCACCCCCTTTTTTATTGCATAAACCAGACCGAGCCTGTCTTAGGTGGTTCTGACAAGTATGCCTTCCTTACCCATTGTGGAATATGCATTATCAAAATCAATGAATTTCTGTCTGAGGTTGGTAAGGCTCTGTGCAGAATCCTACCTGTCCTTGGCTTGCCAGCCTGTTAAATTAATAACTCTGTCTGGAGGTCCATTTTTAGTTTCACATCATGTACTTTGGCTGCCAATCTGTTAATGTAATTAGAGACAAGCTTTAACATGATGGGCAGGAATGAAAGTATTCCCAGGACAAAAGGGCTAGCATGATCAACTATAAATGCCATTCTTGAGGTTTGACCAAATGGAAATACTGACCTCAAGCCATGAATAATTTTATCAGCATTATCTGTAGCATCAAAGCTCAGCAGAGCAGCATTCTTTAAATTCATAATCTCACTATGCGAAGTTACAACATCCAGAGAGGTGTTAGAATTATGCCAAATACCCTACAAGTATCTTTAAACTGTTTTCTAATTATAATGACTATCATTGTACATTTTAGAAGTAACACTATTTCAATGGTATTTGTCATGACACTTGAGATGGCTTCTAACTCTTAAACCCTGAACCTTCTTCTTATAATTTGAATAGGATATAGAGCATCAATCCATTGTTCTATACACCTGAACCTCCTTCTGATAACTTGAAAAGGATATAGAACATCAATCCATTGTACTACACACCTATATAAATTCTCTTATATACTCAACACATGAGTAATATTTTTTTGCTAAATGATTAGCAAAAGTAGCTGTCATAACTTCTTGTGTCAAAGCTATTGCAGAAGCAGTGGTGCTAGCAATTAATGCAATTAAAACTGTTATACCAGCAATAATCAAGCCCACTACCCTCTTGCTTCTGCTTAAAGCCTAACTCACTTCTTCCAGCACTTTCAAGCTTTTTTCAGAGAATCAAGGGTTTCTAATACTCAGAGCAGTAAAATAAAAGTTGGTTGACAGACCCTCATAGCAGACATGCCAGGTTTCAACACACTAATACAACTTGAAAGTATACAGTCAATGCAACTTACAATAAATACTGTAGAAGACACAAAAGTAATTTTAACTTGACAATTAAATGAGCTTTATCACATGCACTAACCCTTGTTTGAAATTCAGATCCTGTCCCAATGTTATCTTTCGCTATTATAGCATCATAGAGAACAGCAACTAACTTCGAGATATGTTTCTGAAACTGTTCAAATCCAGTCTTCTAAATGAAGACTGTTACTTCCAATATTGGATTGATTTCTAGACCAGTACACAATTGAGTCCAAATAACTTGTCACCTTTAGGAAAAATACAAGAGTCATTATAACTTCTCTTTTTGATTCTCTGTCCCACAAGGTTTAAAATCTTGAGGGACGGCAGCTTGTCCCATATTCGATATAGTCAAGCAAAGGTAGGTCACAAACATATGTCCAATACAGCTTCCCAGTCACCCTTGTCAGGGCACTCACCAAGCTCACAGGTCAGCATCATTCTTTGTCTCAGCAACAGCACGTCTCACCAATCATTCCGGCAACTACCATGCTCCTTCAGCATTCTGCAGAAAAAAACACAAACATGCCCTCCTTCCCATATTAGACACCTGGTCAGAATCATGCCATTTGCTAGTAAGTGGATCCTTCCTTTTCACCTAGGCATAAGTATGCCTAGTTGTAGGGTACCATAGACACTCAGCAGAAAGTTCTTTCGCATCCAATTTTTAAAAAAAATTAAAATAAAATGTACATGATTTAAATAAATTTGTGGTGTATCACAAATCTTTAATAATATGTCAAATTTGTAATAAAAAGTGTGATGTGGAGCAACACAGTTATCAACATAAAATGAAAAATGAGTGGTGAGAAAATAGATAGACTTGGTTTATACTTTTTCAATAAAGTGGTTGAACAGCATTGGAAGTAGTATAATTCACATGCCAGCAGGTTGGCATGCACATGTCATTCTAACACACAGAAGGCTGAAGCAAGAACATGGGAAATTGGAAGACAGGCTGACTCATATGTTAAGCCTGTCTCAGAAAAGCAAGGATGCTTTTCCCCTCCTCCTCCTCCTTTCCTTCCTTCCTTCCTTCCTTCCTTCCTTCCTTCCTTCCTTCCTTCCTCCTCCTCCTCCTCTTCCTCCTCCTCCTCCTCCTCCTCTTCCTCCTCCTCCTGCTCCTCCTTCCATGCCTGTTTATATCCTAATAACATGTGAGAAAGAAAGAGAGTAGGTTTTGACTGGTATGTAGATGGGGAGTATATGGGAGGAGTTGGGGGAGAGAAATGGGAAACCCTAATCAGAATATATTGTATTAAAATTTCAATTTTATAATAAAAGAAAGACAGAAGTGCAAGGCTAAGAGTATAGTTCAATCATAGAGCACTGACCTAACATGCACAGAGGACTGAATTCCATTTATAGCATGGAAAATAACAAACAAAAAGAAAAAGAATATTTCAGAATCTTATTTCTTGTTAGCATGCAATGAACAATAACAAAATTCTGCATTATCAATAGACAAACCCACAAACATAACCATGAGAAAACTCTAAAAAATAAATCTAAAATTTAAGGGTATTTAAGACAATCACTGAACTTAAATCTCTGGGATTTTTTTGAGGTAATAAAAAACAACAAACAAATAATTTTTAAAAAGGGTGGGACAGGAAGTCTTTTCCAGACTGAGAAATTCTGACAGGTCTAAAAAAATAGTAAATGAAAAGTTTGATTCTGAAAGATTCTGAATTTGATTCCTTTGTGATTAGGATCTGAGGTTTACACGATTGTAAGGATTGAGAAGTTCATTCCTTGGTCTGGGTAAGTACTTTGTGTTCATGGAAAACTGAAAATTTACAGAGCAATGAGCCCTGAATTTGCTAACCCCTCTTGAGTGGTTAGAAAAAGCCACTTGACTTTGAGCTTTACTGTAAGTTTGAGCAAACAGGAAAAGAGAAGACAGATAAAGCACAATTTTACTACAGAAGATATACATGATAGATGAGCTATGATCAAGGAAAAGTAAGAGCGGTTATTTGGGTCGTGGAGAAAATTAGAGACAAACATTGCAGAGTTTCCAAAGCATAGATGTTTATATTGGGTAATCAGTTAACCCCAGGAGGCTAGCTGCTTGATCAGGTAGGTGGGGGGAGGGTGTAATGAGGAGTAAGGGGAAAAAAAGGGTCTTTTGACTCTAGTGACCTTTCATCCCTGAGAGACATAGCACAATAACAAAGTCACTGGAAACATAGAAGAAATGACATTTCTTACAGAACAGAAAGGGAAGCATTTTCACATGTGTGAAAAGTTATTAATCAGAGACCAGGAAGAAAACAGGTTCTCAGTACAAGCCTGTCCCAAAAAGAACAACTCCCCCACCCCCACACCTGAAAAAAACCTGAACTAAACTAAACGAAACAAAAACACCAACACCATTCTTTCTGGCAAATTAGCAGGACATCAGAATGGTAAGGTCAACACAATTAGTTGCTACCCAATGTCACAGACTTGCCCTCTTTTTCTTGCTAGTGACATATCCATCCAGCCATGGGACACATACAGAGTGGCTCATTTCAACGAGCGAGGACTTCTCCGACATGGAGACCCTTGCTGCTCATGGCCTCATGTCCCCTTTGGTTCTTATTGCTGTGTCTGCTGTTCACTGACAGTGTACTAAATAAACATGTTTTTCTTTTAGAAAAAAAGATCCAAATGCTGAGTTCTTTCACTGACCTACCAACATCTGCTAAAACAAGGAATGCCAGGCTGTCTTATTTTGTTTTTGACAGTAAGTGTTTAAGATGAGACAGTAACTTTAAGATATTTAAATTTTGATTATGTTATATAAGATAATTTCTTTTCTCTTATGAAGCAGACACGGAGTTATTTAAACACAAGGAACACAATGTCTCCTACTTTGATTAGATATCACCTAACGAGGCAAATGAAACAAAATGCAAGCAGCTTGAGAATCTGGGAAAAGGTTGTGCAGGGGTCTCCTGCAATATTTCAATATGGTTGAGATTTTGTTTAAAGATACACACAAATACTAGATCAATTCTAGCAAGGATGTGGAGACTGGAGGTCCTTATACATCGTTGGCAACAAAGTAAATTGGAGCAGTTTATGGAATCATGAAGTAACTGTGGAGTTTCCTCAAACAACAAAAATAGAACTAGTTGGCTCAGTTACATCATTCCTGGGCATATTCCTGAAAGAATATGTCAGCATACTATAGAAATGCTTGCACATCTACTGCTGCAGTGGTCAAATAGCTAAGACATAAAACCAGCCTAGAAGTCCTTCTATAGCTGGAGAGAGGATGAGCTCATTTGGATAGGGAGATGGGGGGGTATGACAGGAGTTGGGTGAGTGGGATATATGATCAAAAAAGTAATATATAAAAGATTTCAAATGAAAAAGAATAACTAATACTATATGTATAAAATGTCATAATGAACATGTGTATTCTGCCAAAGGATTAATTAAAAAAAGAAAAATATGATACAATGTAGAAATTCACTTTTTTTAACCTCCATTGGGATACTGTGGAGAGTTAAGGACATTTGATTGTATTAGATGAAAATGGATGCCTGATATCTTCAGAAAACTTCTGAAGGAAGGGAAGAAAAAAACCACTTGGGAAACAAATGGGATCCCAAAACATCAACACCTGAGACAAATAAAAATCCCTGTTTTTAATAAATTCCCCTGATATCTATTTGTGACACGACTCTTCTGGTTTGCCTGAGATACCAAGGGAACTGTGAAGAAAGTAGACCCAGGTGGGCGGGTAGACAGAATTGTTTCCTTTGGAGATTTCCTCTTGATCTCTGAACTCATAGAAGCTTCTTCTATTAGTAACACTTTCAGAGCCTGGGTAAGTACTGAGTATGTCAGGCCATTCACCACAGTTTCTGTAACTGCAGTCTTTTCTGGATCTGGTGAGCAGTTATGAGGTATGGCTTTGAGGAGGAATGAGGACTTTTTTCTATTTCATTGTCTTTGTTGTTGTCTTTTCAGATGTGGCCAGAACAGATCTGAGATGTGTTGGGGATGCCACGTGTTCTTCTTAGTCTGTTTCTAATCCCAGTTGGTCCTGTGCTCATCCTTGGCCAAGACCTGGAATTAAATAGTGTGGAAATGCTTGCTGAGCTCAAGCTATAACAGCACAGTTTCTCAGATCCTTTTTACATTCATGTCCTATCAAGCATTTTCTATCCTTAGATCACTTAGACATATGTAATAATCACAGACTTGAAAAGAGGTTGCTTTATGCCTCCCTGGTATCTTAGAACTATGCTTCCACGTCTCTGGTGGAGTGGTTGAAGAGTTTTCCTTTTCTGCAGTAGTCATTTACATATCATGTTATATATACATGTCAGGGAGTGGATCCAAGTGGTCCATTAAAAAAATTCATTATATCACAGGTTAACTAAAATTTAGGAACTACATATTATTTCTTATACATACCAATATATTTAATAATAAATTATTTCCATTCTCAAATGTTTCTGTTTCCTTTTTCATTTGACACATAGCCTTCATAACCAAAATATTGGCTAGACCAACTTTTGACTTCATTAGCTTCATTCAGTGTTACTTTATTGGTAGACTAGACCATTCAAACCCTCCTAATTCCTTTCTCCTCTCAACTCTCATTATTTCATACTTTTTTGTGGTTTTCGTTGTTTTTCAAAAATTCCTGAATGTGTTCTCTTTAATACAAATCCACATAAATTAAGACATCAATTATTGAACATGTACTGTGTCCTAAATACTTTAAATGGATTAGCTAATTTAATCCTCACAATGTTTCTTTGACATCAGTCTCACTGCTATATAACTGACATATGCAACTGAAAGTTGGCAAGACTAAACACGTTTCTCAGTTTCACAGTTACTTGGGTGTTATATTTGGGGATTGACTTAAGTGACTGACTGAAGGTCTGGCGAGTTTGACATCTATGCAACAAGAAAAAGGAGAGGGCTCAGCAGTGGTAGGTAATGTTGGTACTCAGATGTTTTAATAATGAGTCATCTAACAGTAAGCTCTCAATGTGGACAGTGGATCCACTGACCACAAAGCAGAAGCAAGGGTTGGAAAATCCAGCTAATAATAATCTGACCATCTGTGATCACCACTGACACCCTTGTCTCTGTCATTCACCATAATCCTTGTCCACTAAGTGAAAACTCTGAATTGGTTATCCTCTTTCTTGCCCCACTATTCTAGATTCTCAGTGTCATTTGATTCTCTGCAGGAAGATATGAAGAAGGATGGAGACACTCTTCACTCGAGGAGGATGCTACAACTGAGGCCTCTTTCTTTCCTAGGCCCCACTACTTTTATGAGTAACACCTTTGTTCCTTTGTCAAACAGCTAAATTACACTGCACTGAGAACTCTAGATTCTTCAGCCAGTGAGCACTTATTGAGTGCTACTTTGAGTTGGATGCAGAAATCTTAGCACATATTCGGAGAGTTTACACTCTGGATTTGAAATGGGGCTACTACCAAGGAAACACTGCACAAAGCAGTGGGAATTAAACTGCCATAAGTGACATAAGGTAAACATTAACAACCAACTCTCAGGAAATAATCAAGTCTTGATTTTTAATATTTGTTAGTTCCTGATATAAAAATAAAATATTTCTCCATAGATTTAAATATAGCAAACATGAAATGTCTGAGTATGGAGCTGGGAGATGGTGTGTGCAGCCTGCTTCTGTGCTGAGGTGATACAATCAGGCTCCAGCACACCAGTGGGTGCAATCCTTATTAAAGAAACGAGGATGAGGAATTGGGTTATTATGACAGGACTTCATGAATGTGGTAGGCAATGGGCTGAGTCGTAAAATGCTTATAAGAAACTGTTTTAAAATTAAAAGCAGATGCATTTGAGTTTGATAGAATTGAAATTCTATAGTCTTACAGGCAAGAATGAAATTATAACTTCTCCTGGAATGTAGATGAGTATTGAAAAGGATGAGGGCATTCTTCCATGTACAAAGGGCCTAGTATCTGAATGGGCTGCAAGGAATAAAGGACACTCCAGGTAAGATTTAAAAATATGTATATAGGCACAGATTGGATAATGGATATTGGAATGCTCCTATGCTTTGGCGAGGTTATCATTTCTAGAGCAGAGGTTGGTGTAAAGGCAAATTGACTTTCTCAGAAAGTTAGTGTATATTGTGATAATCCTTATCAGTCCACTAGAGATGTCTTCTTCAGATTGCAAAAGCAGTGTGTGACTAGTATATTAGAACTCAGACATTCTGCTTAAATCTCCAACTCCAACTCTGCAGCTGAAGCCACTGTAGACACAAACAAACAAACGTTTTGTTTCAGATCTCATGTTTCGACACCCACAGTCTCCAGATCCACATCCAGATTTTCTATGTGCTTCCTAATTCCAGTGTTTCTTATGTTACAGTATTTCTCTCCAATACTCATCCCAAGAATTAATCTTACTAAAAGTCAAATGAGAATATTTTAAAATATTAACTCTGGTGAAGTTGATAAAATATTACAACATAATATGATGCAAGAGGATGGAGATTTAGTTCAGTGGTAGAGTATTTAGCATGCACAAGAGCCTAAAGACAAAAAGCATGGCATTATACAGTGTTGTGTGACACAATATGAAATCATAACAATGGAATGAAAAAAGTCTAATACATAGAGCAATATATAGTTCATCAGTTTTTAGCATATATTTTGGGACTTTTGATAAGTCTTCAGATCTATATGACCTGGGGATTGAACCCCTCTGTGAGAGAAGCAAGTACTCTGACTACTGAACTACTGAAAGAGTTCTCACTGTAGGCTATTTTTACTTTTAATTATGTTGCTGAGAATATTTCTTCATATAGCTACCTCATAATTTAGACATTTGCATTGTTTGTAACTTTGGACTTTTAGGAAAATGACTCTTAAAACATCTAAATATGAATAGTCCTTTGTGGACACATTTTGTTTATATGTTTGTCTTGTATAAATGCCCAGGAAAATTACAGTAATGGATGTTGGTATAGATTTAATGTAATAAAAAATTGTCACATTGTTCTCCAAATAGGCTGTAACACTTCATATTCCAACAATCAATATTTAAGACTCTCAATTTTTTCTCTTGGTTACAGTGTTGGATGTTGTTAGGCTTTTTAATTTTAGCCATTTGAGTAGGTATGTATTTCACTGTTTTTTTGTTTTTTGTTTTTTGTTTTATTTTATTTTTTTATCTCTCCAGTGGCTAATGTTGCTCAGAATCCTCTCGTGTGATTATTAGGTATTTTATGCATTTTGTGTATATTTGCATAATATCCAGTTTAAAATGAGTCTTATTATTGACTGGCAAAGTTCTTTAATATATTCTGGATATAATTTCAGATTTTTGTGTTGTGTATGCTTTCTACTAGGGCATGATTTATTTATTTATTTATTTACTTATTTATTTATGATTTTTTTTTTGGTTTTTTCGAGACAGTGCCACCACCGCCCGGCTATTTTTGATTTTCTAACAATGATGAAGCTTAAGCTGTAATTTGTTAATTAGATTTAATTTAAAAATTAATTTGTTTTAATTAATTAATTGATTGTTTTAATTTAGGCTTTTTGTTATTTCCTAAGAATTGTTTCCAAATTTGAGGGTCACAAATTTTCATATATTATTTTTGTCTAGAATTTCTCATGGTTTTGTCTTTTATACATGCCTATGATTCATTTAAAATAATTTCTGAAAAGTCATGGGGTAAAATCTGAGGTTTGTTTTCCCCTCATGAATATTTGCTTGTTCCAGGAACAAGCAAAATGTCTCATTGAAAATGTCTCATTGAGACACCTTAGCCTTTTAGAAAAAAAGTAGTTGACCATGTAAAGGATATACGTTTGAATTCCACATTACATTGTTCTATGTGTTCATGGGTCAGTGGGCAGAAACGTTCAGTGTAGCAGAGAAGAATGAGAATAAGTGCCAACTCTGACAACTTTAGGGACGGAAACTTCTTCAGAAGCATTTGAGTTAATGGATTTATGAGGATAAACTTAGTAAACCCAGCTTGCTAGGAATTACAGAGCCTGAGAGTAAAAGTCTGTCTTTGTAACTCTGAAAACGAATAGAGAGTAATGAAACAGTAGTTACTGAGAACCACAGCACTGGTGATTTATGGAGCCCTACTTGCCTGTGCTCGTGTCTGTCTCACACCATGTTGAACAATATAGTAACCGAAGTAGGACTGATCCTAAAGTTTATAATTCTTCCCCCCAAATTGCATTGCTTTTTGTCATTTTGAGACAGGATCTTTCAGAATAGCTGAGGTTGGTCGTGAACTTGTAATCCTTCAGCCTCTGTTACCGTGTGCTAAGATTATAGACCTGAGTCATGACAGGTGTTTGAGTACCTTAACATTAGGCAGGTAACTATAGATTTAGAAACTGGGACAGAATAGTGTATACTTTAAGGACTCTAAGGAAAGTCTACTGAATTTTCCATATAGTGGAGCTCCAGGATGCCGGCATGCATTGACTAGATTGATGTCATGAAGTCACTGAAGAAGATACAAAAGTGAGACCAGATGATATAGAATTTGTTTTAAAAATTATATAAAGTTCATTATGATTTCAAGACCTACAAAAGTCAAGAAAGGAGTAAGGTGGATATTTGCAAAATATTGTTGAAAAATAGTTATGTGAAAGCAGTCAACACAGAAACAACAGAGATAATTGAAATTTAAATAATGGCTGGAAAAAGCAGAAGAAAGGAAGATCCAGAGAGCAAGTATGTAGTCATGGTACTGTCAGAATGAAGAGATTCATGGACAGTAACTAAATTAGCACAGGGATGACAGAAGCGTAGTGTAGTGTCATGGTAACCAAGGCTAGAGAATGTTTTCAGGAGGAAGGGTCAGACGTGTCAAACCAAGGAACAAGGAAAGGAAGAAAAACAAAGTCTGACAGCTTTAGTAATGAAGACTTCTTCAGTGACACCTGAGTGAATGATTTCTTAAGCATGGACCCATGATACCAGCAGGCAACAAGTTAGAAAACATGAGAAAGGAAGTCTAGTCAGTAATTCTGGAAATGAAGCAGGAACAGTTAGATAGTCACTGTATATGCTATCCCCTCTCTCTCTCTCTCTCTCTCTCTCTCTCTCTCTCTCTCTCTCTCTCTCTCTCTCTCTCTGTTTCTCTCTTTCCAGGATGCTGGCCTTGAGATTACAAGATAGTTGAGGATGACCTTAAACTTCCAATCCTTCTGCCTCTACATGTGTGCATGTGTGCCATCACACCAGCTTCATGATTTTTTGGCTGAACCTAAGTCCTCATGCACGATAGACAACCAAATCTCCAGCCTGCATACTCTCTTTTAAAGAAGAGGCTAGTTTTCTGTGACTCTCACAGTTATATCAAATTGTCTGTTTGGTGATTTTCAAAATAGTTATCAGTTAGGCTTCAAATACTTTGCCCACTCTTTCCCTCTTAACCATGAAACTTATATATATATATATATATATATATATATATATATATATATATATATATATATATATATATTATACCTCACATTGTCTTATAAGCTCTTCTTTTTTATTGGATATTTTATTTACATTTCAGATGTTATCCCCTTTCCCCATTTACCCCCACCCAGAAACCTCCTATCCCATCCCCCACCTACTCCTGCTTCAATGAGGATGTACCCCCACCCACCCATTCACTCCCACCTCCCCGCCCTCAAATTCCCCCACACTAGGGCATCCAGCCTTCACTGGACCAAGGACCCCCTCTTCTTCCACTGATGCCCAACAAGGCCATCCTTCCCTACATATACAGCTGGAGCTGTGGGTTACTCCCTATGTTCTCCCAGGCTGGTGGTTTAGACCCTGGGAGCTCTGTTTGGTTGGTATTGTTGCTCTCCCCATGGGGCTTCAAACCCCTTCAGCTCCTTAAGTTTTTCTTTCTAACTTCTCCATTGGGAACCCCATGATCAGTTCAATGGTTAGCTGTGAGCATCTGCCTCTGTAAATATCAGGCTTTGGCAGACCTCTAAGGAGACGGCTATATCAGGTTCCTGTCAGCATGCACTTCCTGGCATCACCTCACTGCCTGCCTTTGGTGACTGCACATGGGATGGATACCCAGGTGGAACAGTCTCAGGACGGCCCCTCCTTCAGTTTCTGTCCCACACTTTGTCTCCAGATTTGCTCCCATGAGTATTTTGTTACTCCTTATAAGAAGGATCAAAGCACCCATACTTTGGTCTTCTTTCTTCATGAGCTTCATGTGGTCTGTGAGTTGTATCTTGGGTATTGAGAGCCTTTGGGTAATATCTACTTACCAGTGAGTGCATGCCATGTGTGTTCTTTTGTGATTCGGTTACCTCACTCAGGATGATATTTTCTAGTTTCATCCACTTGCCTATGAATTTCAGGAATTCATTGTTTTTAATAGCTGAGTAATACTCCATTGTGTAAAGTATCACATTTTCTGTATCTGTTTCTCTGTTGAAGTACATCTGGGTTCTTTTCAGCTTCTGGCTATTATAAATAAGGCTGCTATGAACATAGTGGAGCATGTGTCCTTGTTATATGTTGGAGCATCTTCTGGGTATATAACCAGGAGTGGTATAGCTGAGTCCTCAGATAATGCTATGTCACAGAGAAAACTAATTGTTTTCTCACTCATAGGTCTTTTCTTGGATTTACCCAGACCGCTACTGCAATCAGCAAATAAATATTTCTTTGTTTGAGCTTTTGGAGGTCAATTGAAATGGACTGAATGTGGTAGAAGCCACTTTGGAGCTGCTCTTTGAGAGAGTGACATTTTTGACTCATATTTTCTTGCTGAACTCAAGACTTCGTATTTAGAATTCAACTGTAACACTGTGTATAAAGGTTCCCAGTGACTTTGTCATCAAATCTAACAACCATTTTTTTCAAAGTCCATCTTTCCTAAATACCTCATACTACTGAGTCATTTCATCTATAAACATCTGTCTTTATGACTTTCTTTACATGTCCTTTACTGGTGTTCACTCTTGTTAAGCATGTTTAAGTGGGTAACAGAACATGACTGTCTTCTTGCTAGCCCCTTCTACTCCCTAACATCACTATTTTGTGTGAGGTGAGCAAGTACTCGAAGTCTTCTTGCAAAAAACAGTTTGCTAATGTTTATACACTTAAATTCCAAAAAGGTGTGCAAATATTTCTTCTTCTTCAGGGACAAATACCCCAGATGTGACCCCTCACAAAAGAGGGACATTTTTCCACCTTCTCAGTGCAGCTTATCCTGATTCATTACTTTAAATTTCAATTATTGATTAAAGTTTCCCCTTGATGACTCTTTTCACTTTTAGACACCAATAGTGCAGAATGCAGAGAAAGAACTTCACTGAAGTGACAGAATTCATCTTCTTGGGATTCTCTAGCTTTGGAAAGCATCAAATAACACTCTTTGTGCTTTTCCTAACCATCTACATTTTAACTGTGGCTGGCAACATCATTATAGTGACAATCACACACATGGACCATCACCTTCACACTCCCATGTACTTCTTTCTGAGCATGTTGGCATGTTCAGAGACTGTATATACACTGGTCATTGTCCCAAGAATGCTTTCCAGCCTGATTTTTTACAACCTTCCCATATCCTTGGCAGGTTGTGCAACCCAAATGTTCTTTTTTGTCACTTTGGCCACCAACAACTGCTTTCTGCTCACAGCAATGGGTTATGATCGTTACGTGGCCATTTGTGATCCTCTGAGATATACCGTCATCATGAGCAAAGGAATGTGTGCCTGGTTGGTTTGTGGGTCGTTAGGCACTGGTCTGGTTATGGCAGTTCTGCATGTGCCAGCCATGTTCCATTTGCCCTTCTGTGGCACAGTGGTAGAGCACTTTTTCTGTGACATATACCCAGTAATGAAACTTTCTTGTGTTGATACCACTGTCAATGAGATAATCAATTATAGTGTAAGTTCATTTGTAATTCTTGTGCCCATAGGGCTGATATTCATCTCCTATGTCCTCATCACCTCTTCTATCCTTAAAATTGTGTCTGCTGAAGGCCAGAAGAAAGCCTTTGCCACCTGTGCCTCTCATCTCACTGTGGTCATTGTCCACTATGGCTGTGCCTCCATTGCCTACCTCAAACCCAAGTCGGAAAATTCAGTAGAAAAAGACCTTCTTCTCTCTGTGACCTACACCATTATCACTCCCTTGTTGAACCCTGTTGTCTACAGTCTCAGGAACAAAGAAGTCAAAGATGCTCTACGCAGAGCTGTGGGCAGAAACACTTGTTAAAAGATTTGAAACTGTTTGTCAGGAGATCTTTAGCTCAAGTTATGTCTACTCACCAATAAGACATGATCCACTTTCTCATCAATACAGTGTCTATAGCAATCATGTCAGAGTGTAGAAATGACTTTATTATTAATCTTTCAGTGATGGCAGAAAACAAAATCTGGGCTCTAATGTTTGGATCTCAGATCCAAGAATCACTTTATATTGGATTAAGCATACTTCTTTACGTTCTGGATGGTTTTGTTTTGGAAACATCTTTTGGATCCCATTCTCAGACAGTTAAGTCCTCTAACTAGTCTCTAGGTTGAGAAGAGACAAGTAAAACATTGTTGGAAAAGGTTTATCCACAGTGAGCTGCAGGGACGGCAGCTTTCATTTTCTTCTTCCTGCACAGAAGAGAGTCTTTTGTTCTGATGAGTTAAGATCTATTTATTTCAGACAAGATTTTCTCAATTCTTATTGACTGAAAAGTAAAAACATTTGAAAGAAAAAACTCCCACATTTCATTATTTAGCTACATTAACTCTTTAAATATTACCAATTTCTATGTGTATTTCTTTTTTTTTTTTTTCTGGTACATTCAAAGCAATGCCTTATTCTTCAGAGGCTAAGCAGTAAAGAAAACATACTGAAGAAGCTTCTCTTTAGCTACATTTTTATTTTCACACTTTTCATGACTCCTTTCAACCTATGGAAACCTTTGTTTTTTAAGTTCTGCATAGCAGCTGAAGTGAAACTGGAGTTGCTTGTGTGTGTGTAGTGCTGATTCCAGAGTTCAACTTAAACACTGTTAAGTTTTATTATTGCAACAAACTGTGCAAGCTTCATATTTCTTTAGGTATTTATATTAAAATTATCAGGATCATAGTCCATTGTTTTTCATTTTCTTTTCTTTCTTTTTTATTGGATATTTTATTTACATTTCAGATGTTATCCCTTTACCCATTCCTCCACCCACCTACCCAGGAACCCCCTATCCCATCGCCCCTCCTCCTGCTTCTCTGGGGATATGCCCCTACCTACCCCCCACTCCCACCTCCCCACCCTCGAATTTGCTCACACATGGCGTCCAGCCTTCATAAAAGGGACATTTTGGGGATATTTGTGTCATGGATATTCCCACTTGAATTAGTTTATCTCTACTCAGAAAAGATATCTAAGAGACACATATATGAAAACAACTATGTTTTACCAACATTGTGACACTCATGATTACTACATCCCCAAATCAGTTCCTAGTCCTTATTTTCTATTCTGATTCACAGAAATTGGGCTGATCATTTTCTATGTGGCCTGTGGCTTTCTCTGTTCTTCAGGTGCCTATATTGAAAGGCCCACGGCAGGATGTTGAAGGTCTTTTATATATATCACCTCTGTCAAACCATGCCAGTTCAATGGCATTATAGCTGACGTCATAGCTCATGATTAATAGCTCCTGAAGAGGCATTGCAGCCTGAGTTTCATAATTAATTTGGAGTGCTTGAGGTATCAGAACATTTTTGAACCCTTAAAAACAATTCACTAAATTTTATGTATAAGTATGAATGTGTTAATTTAAATATATTTTTATCAATTCTCTGAATATTTCATATATTATACTTTGATTCTATTTACTCTAAACTCCTCCTAGCTCCACCTTCATGTAATCCAAACTCTCTTTCCTTTGATTTTATTTAATAACTTTAATAACTTTAATAAATTCTAATTTGTGCTGTCCATACACTTCTGGGTATGGGGCCATATACTATACTCTGCCTACCAGAAGTCACATCTTAGGAAAATTGACTCCCTCTACAACAACCGATCCATCATAGCTCTTCAGTTAGTGATGGGAATTCATGAACCCCTTCCCACTTAATGCAAGAATGCTAACTTGCTATGTTTTTTTCTTCTTCTTCAGAAAACCACAGTTGATGTGAGTTCATGAGAGAAGCTATACTGAAGACATTGTTTTGCCCCATTCCTCCCTGATTACTGGCTCTTACAATCCTCCCACCTGTTCTTCTGTGATGGTCCCTGAGCCTTGTGAAGGGTGTGTTATGTTGATTTCCTGCTTGTCTGTTGAATAATCCACAGGCACTAATTCACTACACTTAGATCCGTTAAGAGTATCTGTTGTTAACCCTTATGCACTGCACAAAGAAACTTCTCTGATAAGGACCAATAGCTACCAAAACAAGCTGCTGCCATTGCTTTTAGAACTTGATACCTATTAGAACTTGATGGTAAGACCATATTAGCCAATACAGCATACACATTGGTAACAGGACATGGAACAATGAGGTAGGTACTGACTAGGAAGCTTCCTGTCTGTTTGTTGGCTCCCCTACTACTAGAAGGTGCTCTACAGTCTCCTGGGGAAATTCATTGACAGTCTTATCCAGTTGGGAGCTCCATTACATTTTTGAAGGTCTTTGTAGTGAGTGATATAAGTATTTCTTCATTGCATAAATATAAAACTTTTTTTCCTCCTTTAGAGACTATGTGCTTCCATATTTCCTTTCACTATTCTCAGGATGCATCCTTTGATCCCTCTATTTTGCTCACATGGTTATATTTTTCTCTTTTCTTTTCGTTCCTTTTCTTTTCTTTTCCTTTCTCTTCTCTTACTCCTTCTCCCTCTCCCTGCCTCCCTCTCCCTCTCCCTTTTCCTCTCCCTCTCCCCCCTCAGATGGACATATCCAGGGATCAGGAGGTAAACATAATCTTTGCTGGGGGTTTACCATTTCTTCTACCCATTCCTTAAATGTTTGGCACCATTCCTGTCCTTTTGTCCAGCACTCACCAGTAAGTGAACAAGCCACTGGGGTAGTTGTTTTACATGCTCTGAAAGGTTTTCTACACTCTGCAGGAGACAGCTGGAGTGCAGCAAATGAGTGGGAAAGCCTTAGCATTTACAGACCTTCCCAGTAGTATGAGTCAGGGACAATGAGTCATTTGTTTCTGACTCCTGTAATTTAACCACAATACCTATACTGCTTGCTAATGTGGCTATTGTCACATCTTCATTGTTATTGTTATTTTTTCTTATCATCATTCCCCAATATTTTGTCATATTTATGTTTTTTATCTTATTTTTTTCTCTTTTTTACAACTACAAATACATCTATTCATTTAGTACCATTTTTGTTCAACTTTTTTTGTTCATCAGAAAATGCCTATGATGTTATTTATATACACTAAGTACATTTTCCAAGCACTATGTGCCAAGTAATTAACTGGCTATTGGGCTACAGTAATGAGTAATGCGGGAACTATTTTTCATGCTATTCATAGTTCAGTGGGAGAAGTCAGACAAAAATGACAAGAAGTACATAAAAAAAAAACCTGCTAAAGGCATTGTTGTTTTTGTCAAGAGTATTCCTAAAAAACTATAAGAGCAGTATAGACAAATTTATTTAGGAGGCCAGAACAGAATTACAGAAAGCTGGTATTTCACTAATTTTGTGTGGCACTGGCCAACTGATTCGTGGGATGGATGAGGAAGAAAATTAAGAGATAGGAAGAGTTTAAACAGTGGCACACTAGCCTGAAAAATCCTGAAATATTAGGAGAACAGGGGCTTCATTCCCCACTGTTGGCCAACCAATATGTTAAGTATTAGCTCAGCAAAAGTTGCTTAATTCATCTTCAGAAAGCTGAATGTATGAACACTTATTATAAAATTGTGTTAAAGAATTGCCACACTTATTAGTAGATATGACCTATCATTTTTCTGTCTGCTTTTTGGACTTCTCTCATCTGAAGTCAATTGGAAGAAAAATGAGCAGAGTAAAGCTGACAAACATGGAAACACACTTGAATGTGCTTTTCCCCATTGTAGAATTGTTTACAATATTTATTACTGCCTCACATATTTGCAACAATGAATCCCTTAAAACTAGAAAAAAATCATTATTTTGAAGGAACTGGGACTAACATTGAATCGATATGTTTGAATCCTAATCAGGAAAACAACTTTGACAAACTTACAAGCAAGTGCACTTTAGCCTGAGATATAAAATCAAGAGTTAAGATATTTCAAAAATGTATCTTTTAGAAAAAAATTATAAAAAGATTGTCATGGATATCATAATTTCTATGATATTATCTTCACAGCATTGATTTTGTAACTTCTTCAGAGAAAAGTTTTATTTGATGTTTTTCCATTCTCGGACTGCAACTCTTGGTATATATTAGAGGAGAAAATGGCTTCAGCACACCTAACAAGAAGAAGAATAAAACGTTTTATCAATGGATACAGATTTCATGGGAGAAGAGAGAAGGGAGCAGAAAAGATAAAGTTAGAGACATAAACAGTAGGAACATCAGAGCTTTACTTTGAAAAAGACATATTTAAAATGTGTGAAAAACATCTCAGCTTTGCTGCTTTTGCTGTCTGAGAGAACATGGGTGTTAGCCCGTGTGTTTGCCTCTGTAAACCAGGAAGCTGGTTTGGGGAGTTTAGATGTGATGGCAGTTATAGGAAGGTGTGATTTATTTGCGATATTTTATTCAATACTGTTAGGATATGAAGTGTCCCTTCAAAAAGCTCATGTACTAAAGCCTTGCTTTCCAGCTAGTCTTGCTATTTGGGAAGATTCTAGAAACTTTATGATGTTGGGTCCAGTCGGAAGAACTACGTCACTGAGGCATCCCCATGGGACCATGTCTTGTCATGTTCACCCCTTTCTCATTGGCCACCATGAGATGAGCAGCTTTGGTCTTCTGTATCTTCCCTGCCATGATGGTGTGTCTCACTACATTCTACAAACAGGGTAGCTAATTGATCATATACAACAATAACGAGCCAAAATATTATCCTTCCTCAATTTCAATTTTCAATGTCAGTTTTTCAGCCATGAAGGTCTTCCATAAATACCACCTCTCCTTTTTCTATAGATCTTTGCAGTTCGAAAAGGTCATTTTCATTCATGAATTAATTTGATCCCTACAGCACTCCTGTAAGGTACTTATACTACCTTATAGGTAGTATAAGAATTCCTGCTATGTTTAGTTGGAATTTTTTTGTGTTGTTATTTTTTTGTCTTTTTTTTTCTTGTGTGTGTGTGTGTGTTTGTGTCAGATAAATCCACTGCTGTGGATAGTTGTTTAAAGTTTCCTAAGATAACACACTAGAGGTAGGAGCAAGACAGAAGTCCAAGATACAATTCTGCCTACCATATATCCCATGCTTTATAACATTTTATTTATATGTATAAATGCATGTAATTCATTAATTATAACCAGAGAACAAACTGATTAATACATAAACTTTACTTTTCATATGTTAAAGTTTCAGTTTAATCAATATCTCTCAGAAATGTTCCTTTCTTGGCTTTGTAACAGGGTCTATTATGATCATGGATATATTTTTGAGTATATATTATAGATGCTGGATAATATTTAGGTGGAATGGAACTGAGTTTGTATTAGAGTCCTTGCTTAAATAACCATATATGTTATGGTATTTTATGAACAATGTCTTACAATCAAATATATTCAGACTTTTAATTATTTCATTTGTTTTTCCTCATAAATATAACAAGCATTCTTATACTAAGTGTTAGGCAGTAGGGTAGGTACTAAGGATGCATAGATAAATGATAGTTGTGTGTTTCTTTGAATGGCTAGCCATTTGCTTGCAACTCATTTTAGTGTTGGGTCATTAGCACTATACACAGAAAAACCTAGAACTAGAAGGGAGAATTATGCAATTGTTAATACATTTTGTTTCTGTATATATTGGTGAAAGAAGGTTAAGGTGATTCTGCCAAGTGCAGGTGTTGTGTTCAATGTACACATCCTCAGATTGAGCCCACTCAGAACACAAGTGTGTTAGGTGAATAAATCTAGAATCTCCATCATTTATAGGCAAATTTTAATATACAATTAGAAAATACTCATTATGAGCAAAACAAAAAGTTGTGACCCACAGAAAACAGAAAGTCAGATATATAGAAGAGCCCTTTTATGATGTATATTAGCATTCAGGATCATTAGAACATTAGCATATATAGGTTCAAGGACTTAGGGGAATATATGATTATAGTGAGTGAACAGTCACGGATTTCAATCAAGAAATCTAGACTTGAAAATTAAAATATGGGAAATAAAAAGTTTGCTAATCTACTTAACTAGTTGTTAACATAGGATAGAGTAAAGAAACTTGAATATAAATAAAAATAATTGAATATGTAGAAAAGAGAGAAGGGAGTGAAAAAGGAGTAATCTTAGTGAATTGTACAACAAGAATAAATCTAATGTCCATGTACTTGGACTCTCAAGGAGAAAGAATAGAATTCACCATAGACACATTAAAAAAATATGCTGTCTAAATTTACTCAGTGGAAAACAAACTTTAAAACTCAAGAATCCCAAGCAAGAAAAGGAAAACAACATTAAATTTATTTTTATTGAAAATAAAAATAAATAAAATTTAATATATTATAAAATTTAATACTCAGGCCAGTGAGATAGTTTGGCAGGTAGCCACTTGTAGTCAAGCAAGACTACTTTTGTTTTGGTGCCTAGAACACACATGATGAAAAGATAGAACTGACTCATGCAACTGTCCTATGACTCCATATGCATATCCACACACAGACATGTGTGTGTGTCTCTCTCTCTCTCTCTCTCTCTCTCACACACACACACACACACACACACACACACACACACACACACACACTGAATAAATGTTAAAATATAATTTAAAACCAAAGATGAAGAACCTGGAAACTCAACAAGACTCCAATGGCATTATTATATATCATACACTGACAGTGATTTAACAAATGATAGATATAGGACACAGAAAAAGATTAATGATAATTTGAGTTAGACCAGACATTTGTATTCAGAAACATTTATCACCAAATATGAAAGGAAAGGAAACACATGTTCAGAGAAGGGAAAGTGAGAAAGCATGTGATTTACTAGAAACAATATGGGGAGTTTCTGAGGCTGAAAGAAAATGATACCAGATTAAACTTTAGATTTACATAAAGAAATAATGATGACTAGAAGTTATAATGATGTGGATAAATGTGAAGGTATACTTTTTAATTGTATTAATTTTTGACAACACAATGGTATAACATATTATAGCATGCTATTGCAAGATTTATATTTCATGTGGCTATGTTGTAGGAGGCTTTGTCTAACAAGAAACGATGCAGTCTTTATCCCAGGAAGACCATGTTGACTTGTGAAGGCATATTTTAATCCAGGGGGCAGTTAGTGTGAAGGAAGAGGCTGACTTCACAGAGTACTGACTTCACAGAGCAGAGATGCACTAATCCTAGTATACAGTTTAGGTCTTTTATGGAATTTAGATGAAGATTTACAGTATGTGCTAGTATCAGTGAGGCTGGATACTCGCTCAAGGACTCTAGGCCTTTCTTTCAATATAGAGTTTATGAATTACTCTAATTCTGGAAATGAACTGAGGGATTGCAATACCCTACTTACTGTGTTGAATTATGTCAAATAATAAATATGATGTCATTTCAGGTTTTAAATGTCAGAAGGCGTCTAGAAAAGGTTATGGCAAGCAAGTGAGCTTTCTAGAGAAGGGCCACCATTTTGCTGCTATGGTTGCAATGGGTGCATTCTGCGATTCAGGTTTTCAGAAACTTCATCCCAGGATTGGCTCTCTCTAATACGCTGTTCTAGCCACTGTTACATAGCATTTACCTACTCTGTTGAGCAGATCTTCTGCAGAATCAACATGAAGATATACTTTCATATAGTAATGCTGTATAGGCAAATTGATGGTTTCATAATTCCTGATAATGATTTTATAGACCTCCTAAATTGATACAAGTAATTTCAAACCCCTTATAGAATAAAGTCTGCAAATAGAGCTCTGTATACCTTCATGGATCACAGGCTAATTGTACTAGGAAAATGAAGCAGGCTTGGAACAAATTTATATTCCTTCTAAGTTAACAATAAGGCCACTATCTGGTAACTAAAGGTCATAAACAGGGACTAGGCAATTTATTGTATGTAGGTGCAAGGACAGAAAATAAATGACGGACTAGTTTTTCTCTGTAAGACTCCAAATTAATAAGACAAATTAATAAGACAACAAATTAATAAGACAATTAATTAAGCAGATGATTTCTCTCTTGACAAAACTGTACTAACTTATGACATAAACATTATTGTTTTAAATTTATAATAAACTTACGGAGCTAGAGAATAGATATTGAATGTTTAGACTGGTACTAGTCTTAATGGAATGGCATGTAAACAATCCTGCTGAAACTGCTTAAGTCTTATCAAACTATGACATGGAATGTTGCCTTAAACTTACTGTGAACTTTTGGAATGTTAAAGTACTTAGAAAACCATGTTATCAATTATCCTGAGAAGGTATAAAAACTAAGAACTACAATAAAGTATTGGTGTAGCACTTTTCTGCTTCATCCAGTATTACTTTCTTTTCTTCTTTTCTTTTTTCTTTCCTTTTCTTTACTTTATTGTGTTTACTTTTACTGTACTCTATTCTCTGGCTCAGGAAGAGTTAAAGAGGTCCAAGCCTCTCACCTGCCAGAAAGAGGCCTGAGTCAAAGTATACAGAGACCAAGTAACTGAGTTCCTTTTCTTATCCTTGCTGCTACCAGCCGGAGTTAGTTGCCAGAAGTATCAGCTTTTGGGCCCTGAACAGCAAAAGAGGGAGAGTTAAATTGCCAGAAGCCATCAGCTTTCTGATCCTGCCAAAGCCACCCTTGCTGCATTCCCTGGGAACCTGACAGTCAGGGCAGGACCCTGGCACTGACATATTCTTTGCCAATTGGTTTAAGGACCCACTCTATGGTTATTTTTTTTCTAGTTTCTGGCTAGTCAATGAAGACATACATATCCAGCTGGTGGAAGGGTAGTCAAGGGTGTTCCTTATCCACAGGAGGCAGACAATTTGGAAGAAAGCTGTTTGGGATAAGGTATGTTCTGGAGGCAGTCGGCTACAGAAAGAGAGATGCTGAGAACTGTGGGTATTTACTGCTACATACTCTGGGGTACTAATGAAAATGCTTGTTCTGTAGGTATCTGGTGCAGTGACGCTAGGAACCCTGCAGGTGGATCACTCTGGAACTAGAATAGGGAGTCCCTCTTTCATGCCTTATCTCTGCAATGGTCAGTGATGAAATGCTTAACACTGCACCAGTGGTAGAAGGTACAGCTCCATTTATTTTTCTACAGAGTAAGTGATGAAAGGAAATTGAAGCTGAAGCGTAATCAAATGATAATATCCAAAGAAAGGTGTAACGTCAAGTAAGTCAATTATTCACTGCTCCTTTCGGTCAAGGGAGCAACCACTATTACTTCCTCTGTTCAAAACAGATTTTAGTGGGAAAATATATGATTCAACTTTTATCTGATTTTGGACAGTAGGTAGTAAGAAATTGTGCAAGTTATGAAGGAAAGCATAGGATAAAAAGGACTCTGTACAAAATAAAAGCTCTAGAAAAAGTATTTCCCTCCCTGGTCTTTCATAGAAAGACTGAAATGTGTATTCATTAGGGAAGGATATCTAAAGCTGTCAGAGAACAGTTATGGGGAAATGTAAAGTAGAAATTCTCAACTGTAGATCTGGTTAGAGAGTAGAGAAGATTAACCGAACACCCAAAACATCCACCTGAGATGTGAGGAAGACCATACTTTGAGAGTGTGGCTCCTTCAACCCTAAGGCCAAGTCATTCGATATGCTATATACAATTTAGAAAGAAAGAACAAGGGTCCAAGTGACCAGCAAGTAGCCCAAATGCATACTATGCAAAGTCAATACTCTTTAAAGATATATGGAAAAGTCAAACTATTCATACATGAAATAAAACATCTCGAATACTCACTAAAAACCAGTTAAATAGAAAAAAAGCAATGTTAGAGTTATGTTAATAGATGTTAATAATGTTACCTACATCAAGAGGGCAGTTATTCAAAGGAGAAGACACAGAGGTAAGAGATGACAAAGTGATTGGGTTAGGATGTTTGAAATAATTACACTATTGCAAACATGTGCGAGGACTAGAAGACAGGGATGGGATGAGAAGATGAAGGGAAGATCTAAATATAAGCAAATAGAAACTAAAAAAATTTACAATGAAAAATTTCCTGGATAAGATTAACAGCAGCCTAGAAGCCACTGAAGGAAAGTTCACTGAGCTTGATGATCTAGGGATAGAAGTGACCTTAACAGGGGAAACGACAAATAAACTATTGAAAACAATACATTGGAGCTGAGAGTGTGGCTCAGTTAGATTGCTAAGCATTCACGAATCCGTGGGTACAATCTCAAGTGCTTCATCCATGAGTGTGGCGACACACACCTGTAATCCAAGGACTAGGGACGAGGTGATCAGTCAGAAGTTCAAAGTCATTCTTGGCTACATGTAAGACCTTGTCTTTGAAAATAAGACAAAATAAAAGCCAAATACTCGTATCCAAGACAATAAGCTGTACTACTAATGGGAAAAAAAAGAAACAAACAACATGGTCTAAATAATCTCAGCAAAAAAGAATAAGAGGGGACGGTTGCAGTCATAATATTCGGGTAAATATTTGAAGTCATAATTAAGCATTTGAAGCAAATTATAAGCCTATTATATTAGTCTGTTTTGTTACTGCAAGAACATACCAGAAACTAGCTCCTTTTTTTTTTTAAACAAAAGAGTTTCGTTTAACTCACAGTCCTAGAGGTCCAAGTTATGGAACAAGTATCTATTTGGCTTTGGTGAAGGCTTCATGGCAGATGACATCATAATGTGGTACTTGGAATGATGGAAGAAACACATATGAGGAAGTGTGAGTGATTACATGGTGAAACAAGGTAGAAGAGGCTGAGAAACTGTCATCTATCTATCTATATCTATCTATCCATCCATCCATCTATCCATCCATCTATCTATCTATGAACCCATTCTTTCGGGAACTAATCCAGGTGTATGAGACTTTCATTAATCCTTTACAAGGTTAGTAATTTATCATCTAAATATCATCTATGTCTCATTTTCTTTTATTTTCAATAATTTATCTTTTATTCACTTTACAACCTGACCACAGCCTCTATTCCTCCTATCCTTTCAGTCCCAGTCTTAGAATTCCCCCTCCCATTGCCCCATTTCCTTCTCTTCAGAGAAAGGAAACCCCCTTGGCTACCACCCACCCTGTGATATCTAGTCCCAGCAGGACTAGGCATGCACCTTCTCTCTCATTGAGGCCCAACCAGGAAGTCACGGTAGGAGGAAGGTGATCCAATGGCAGGCCCCTGTTCCACTTGTTAGAGGACCCACATGAAGACAAAGCTGCATCAACTTGGTGAACCAATGAGCTTTAATAGGGATATAGGAATATGAGTGACGGGTTACATATAGTAGTAGAAATGACTTGGAGACAGCTGCATCACAAAAGCCCAACCCAGCATGGGTTATAGCTCTCAAAGCTGGAAATCTGTAGTACTCTTCACAGCTGGCAGGTACCTCAGCAGCTTGGAGAATATCCTTTCCAACTGACTCAGTTGGTCTAAACCTCTTTCAGGCAGATTAGCTGTTTTCTGTTTTGTTTTGTTTTGTTTTGTTTTGTTTTGTTTTGTTTTCCAGGCAGCTGGTCTGTGCTCATGAGTCTGCTTTGCAGATAGGCTTGTCTGAGTTTTCTTTGCAGCTTAGATAAATTAATCTAAGAGGAACTCTCAGCTTACTCTGGCAGGGAGGAGCCTAGTGGATCTGCTCAATTTCAGGGGCTTTCTGAAACATTTTTTAATCTTCTTGCCTAATGAGCTTCTCTGCAGGATGGAATGTTTCAGTCTCAGAGAAAATTGTTACACCATACCTGCATTCAAGTTCCTGCCTTAAGTTTCACTTTGACTTTCCTCAGTGATAGACTGTTACCTGGAATCCTAAGCCACATAAACCCATTTTCTCCTAAAGTTGCCTTTAGTCAAGGTATTAGCATAGCAATAGAAATTAAACCAGAACAGTTTGCATAGAAATAAAAACAAAAAACCAATCAGACTTCTTGTTTAAGATAGTGAAAATCAGAAACAATGACACACTATCTTTACTAAATGATAAAGTCAGTATGCTTAGATTTCATATTCAGAAATATAAGACTCATTTATGATTTTTAAAGCCAAACTGTGAAAATTACTGTCAATACACCTGTGGTAGTTTGACTACGCATGGCACCATAGATTCATGTGCTTAAAGGCTTGGACCACATGTAGTGACACTATCAGGAGGTGTGGCTTTGTTGAAAAAAGTTTGTCACCCTGAAGACAGCATTTGAGGTCTCCTAAGCTCAAGCTTAGGTGTAACAATTTTCTTGCTGCCCACAGATCAAGACGTAGACCTCTTGGCCCATCCAGCACCATATCTTCCTGTCTGCTGCCATGCTTTCCACCTTGATGATAATGGACTAAACCTCTGAAACTGTGAGCTAGCCCCAATGAAATGTCTTTCTTTATATGAGTTGTCATGGTCATTGTCTCTTGACATCAATAAAACTGTAACTAATACACACCTGTAATACAATAAATATTAAAAGTCCTTCGAGTGGGAGAAAAGTAGTGGCACATTGAAATGACAATATACACAATAAAGTGAAGAAAGTCAAAATTGTGAATGTGTAAGTTAATCTCAAATACACTTTAAAATCATTTTAAGCAAAGGCACTTGCAATCCAACAATGCAAGCCTGATGACACGGCTAGAGCTCAGGTAAAGATGGAAGTTGGGTTGGAGAGATAGCTCAGTGGTAATGACTTGTAACTCTAGGCTCAAAGGCTCTTATGCCTTCTTGTGACCTCTGCCAGCACTACTCACACAAAGCATGCATATACACATGCAGAGAAACACCCATAAATATAAAATATAAATACATAAATCTGTTAAGAATGTGAAAAAATGAGTCAACTTCACAAAGTTGTCATCTTATGTTCATATATGTGCTATGAAGTGAGTGCTCAAATACACATCTATTTCTCTCTTTGTCTGCCTTTTCCCAGACAAAAATATTCATAAATAAAAATACTTTAAAATCTTCTTTAGAAAATATGTGTTGCACTTTAATCAACGTAGAATGAAAGTTAAGAAAAAGTGACAATATGAAAATGCAAGGAGATTGGACATCCATTGTTGTAATCTGATGTTATATGTGAGGTGGTATAATGCTTTATAAAAGTGTGCTATGACACATTAAAAATGAGTATTTTAAAACCAGGAGCAACCACTTAAAAGTAGAACAAAGAAGTCTAGCTAATAAGCCAATGTTGGCTATGAGATACAATCTTAAAATGCAATTAAGTAATACAGGAAAAGGGGAAAATGGAACAAAGATTAGTTGAGTCACAGCTGAATAGCAAAACAATAGATTGAGCCTAACTGTACTAATAATTACATAAAGTCTAGTTAAAGCAGAGAGACTGTCAGGCAAAATGAAACAAAACTATTATATGCCCTGTTATATGAAGCATACTTTAAATATACAGAAAAACAGGTTTAAAGTAAAGACATAACATTATATACTGCACAATCACTATGTTCGAAAACACTGTAGGGGCTACATTAATATTAGATTTGTTATGTTTAAATAAAGGAATGCTGTTCCTTTAGTTAATTCAGACATAGAAGATATTTCACAGTGATGAATGAGACAACCTGTTTATCAGAAAGACAGCATTCTAAATCAGGACATGTCTAATAACAGAGCCTGAAAGTATCATACAAAAGCACAGCAAAACTAAAATGAGGATAGACAAATATATAATTAATGTTGACAATCGCAGTGGCTCTCTCTATTATATGTAACAAGTAGAGGAAAAGTTAAGTTAGGAAAAGCCTCAAAGACACTTTATGCTAACTTGCACAACTACGGCAGACAGGAAACTTGTGTAGCAAATGGACATAAATTCATTTCAAGTCTTTGTAACACCAACTAAGATGTAGGTGCTGATTTAGACTCTTTAGATAATGTGCGTTTGGACTGGAATACCCATCGAAGCCAGGAAACTGGTAAGGAGACTATGGGACGATTTCAAGGGAAGGGGGATAGAAGGTAGGAGGTGAAGAGAAGGAGAGGGTTAGTGGAACAGGAAGGGTTAAGTGGGATGGGGATGCAGTACAAGGTAGCAAAGGAAGTAGGTGGACAATGACTAACACTGAAGACTTGTGGGAAAGCCACATGGAAACTACTGTAGAAGTTTCCTAAAAGCTACACATATACAGATACAGTTTAAATGGAGCTTCTCTAAAATGGTGATGGAGTGGGGACAGTGCCTCTCTCAGACAACTCATAGTATCAATAAAAAGCCCACTGGAAGGTATGGGCTGCCAATTTTCTAGTTTTTGGCTAATGGGCATCTATAGACTTCTCCCTCCCCTCAAAAATGAAAGGCTTTCATTACAATCTAAAACTCCTTGAGCTTCATCCATGTTAGCTATCTTTCTTTCAAGGTGGTAGAAGGTTTTATGGATGCTACCAGGGAGAGATATAATCATCAGTTTTAGTTGTGAAGACTGAGGGCTATAACTGGCCTGAGCCCTCTGACTGGATTTTAAGCCTATTCTACAAGATAAAACTCATGTCTGTATATTTAACTGGGTCCCCAAAACTATGAATTTGCCAGTCATGGGCCCTACAGAAGAATCTGCTATATGGATTAAACTGACTCTTAATGATTTACTTATACCCATAATCTAGTGCATCTTTCAATCCTCATCACAGATACTTCTTTTTGTGGTAGATGATGATTTATACAAAGACTCAGAATTCATCAATATGCAGAGAATAAGAAACTTTGGAGTGCTCATCTCTAAATACAACATCTGTGTTATATCCTTTTCTTCAAGACTCAATGATCAGTGAAGAAGGGGAAGAAAGATTGAGTATAAGAACCAAGGAAAAACAATTAATTTGCTTTGCTGGAGAAGATAGCATGGTTGTACATATAAACTCAGTGGTTGTGACTACATACTCAAGACCTTCACCAGATCAAGCCAGGCAAAATTCCAACACAACAGGAGAGGAACTCCCCTAGCTGAGGCGATACTGGCAGCTGATAGGGGGTGGGGCAGAATCAGTTCTTCAGGGATGTGGCTCCTGAGAGACTCCTGCTTCAGAAGATGATATTATTGCCCATGCACATATAGGCAGCATTAAGTGGACTTAGTGGGTTAATAAAGGAGTATATGAAGTTGGGAATGATAAGGAGCAGGAAAGACAAGGAACTGGACGAGAGGGAATGGGAGGAATATTTGTTCAAAACACATTAAAAAGCATATTTGAACTTCTTAAACAATAAAACATTGTCTTCCCAGGGAAGATCACACCAACTGATCATCCAATACTAAATGGTCATTCCATACATACAAGTAATACTATACACTGAGCAGGTTGTATGTATCTATGAATATAAATGTATATATATATATATGTGTGTGTGTGTGTGTGTGTGTGTGTGTGTGTAATAATGGAAAATGAGACCATGAATTTGAAAAAGAAAAAGGAGGAAAAGTGGGAAGGCTTAAAGGGAGGAAAAGGAAGGGAGAAGTTATATAATTATAATCTCAGAAATTTTAAAAATTAGAATAAACAACTAATAGAAAATAATTTTAAAACAAATATATTTTAAAAAGATTCATATGGCATATACTGTTTTCTAATATTGTATAGAATTAAATTAGAATTCAATAATAAACATACATGGAAAAGTCCATAGATGTTTGTAAGTTAAACAATACTTTTAAGTACCTCATGGGTCAATGCCAAGTCAAAAGAATAAGCCGAACATGGTCTGGCAAAGAAGTATGTTAGTCCTTGGGAGCTAGTGAAACAGCTCAATGGGTAAAGACATGTGGTACCCATCCTGGCTGCCGAGTTCCACTCCTTGGATCTAACTGATAGGAGGAGAGAACCCAGTTCTGCATAATTCCTCCCACCTCCACAGTTTGTGCATTCATACAAGACAAATAAATGTCGAAAATACTCTTATAAAATATGCCTATTTTTCTAGGTTAATATACAAACTCAAACAGTCTCAATTGAAATTGCACAAGCTTTTAAAAATTCAAATTAAAAAATCTAATTTAAAGTGTATACAGAAATACCTGGGACAACCAAGACTTTTGAATAGGAAAAAAGCAGGATATACAGGCTTACTGCAAATCTACATTGATCTGTACTATAGGGCTCTGAAATATTAGCATACATATAAATCACTGCAAGAGAATGCAGACTACAGAAGTAAATGAAATACAGTAAAGCATTTCCAAGCAACAAGGGCAAGGCATTTTAATCCAAAAATTGTACTTTAAAAATTTTATATCGGATACTTTCCTTTTTAACTGTGAAGCTGTTATAGTTCTCTCTGGGCATTAGACACCAGGTACATCAGTGACTCACAAATACTTTTTTTTCTGTCACATGGCTCTTTTTCTTTCTCCTTAGTGACTTGAAAGGCATGAAAGTTTATTAATTTCAAAAAATTTTATTTATTTCTTTGGTTGCATTTGCCTTAAGTGTTGTATCTAAGAAGTTATTGGTCAAACCAATGTCATGCAGACGTCAAATCATCATCAGACTAAATGGTAAACAGATGAAACTCCCCCTCATTGAATACTTATGGCAGACCATTGGAAATCAGTTCTTCAAAGGCTAAGGCTTTATCTCTAGGCTGCCAGTCCTGCCTCATTGGTCTACACTTTACTCCCTTTTATAGTTTACTTCAAACCTTGATATATATATATATCTGAAACTGGGGTTTCTGAAGGCTGTGATGCTATCAGACATGGGTGCTGAACTGAACCTGGTCTTCTAGAAGAGCAGGGAGTGCTCTTCACTGCTGAGCTGTCTCTTCAGTCCCATGTAGTGCAGTTGTGATGATTGTAGACTTTGATTTGTAGAAGGTCTTTTAAACTGGGAGAAGCTAGTCCTCCAACTTTGTTCTTTCCCAAGTTTTAAGGAGAAGCTAGTCCTCCAGCTTTATTCTTTCCCAAGTTTTAACCATGTTAACTTTCTTTAAACAAAAATATCACTGACTGTGTATACTTAACACACACAAAATGATACACGTCAATTCATTTGGAAAATAGCACATCTACCAACACAGTGCTGGCGTTTCAAAATATTTGCAACAAATCAATACAACTGAAAAGAGGGACAACTCTACAGTCAAAGCATAGTTTATTGGAGATCTCATTTACTTTATCTCAAAAATGATGAAACAATTGGCATGAATTTTTATAGACAGAAGAAAAAAAATGAAATGTTAAAGAATAATAAAAAAGAAGGTACAGTTTTTTTTAAAAAAAACCTAAGTTTTCATCGGGCGGTGGTGGCGCACGCCTTTAATCCCAGCACTTGGGAGGCAGAGGCAGGCGGATTCCTGAGTTCGAGGCCAGCCTGGTCTACAGAGTGAGTTCCAGGACAGCCAGAACTACACAGAGTAACCCTGTCTCCAAAAAACAAACAAACGAACAAAAAACAAACAAACAAACAAAAAACCCCAGAAAACTAAGTTTTCCTGTTACTTATAAACCTTTTAAAATGACAGAGTAAACATTAATCATTTCTTCAAAGGTTCATGGAGTTTGCAGTGATAGAACATTTTTTTTTAAAGTTTTAAAACAAATGTAAACTATTTTTTTTACAATTTTTAAAATGGCACATAGTATATTCTATCATCACAACAGAATTAAGTTATGAATCAGAAACAGAAAGATATGCAGAGAGTTTAAAAACTTAAACACCATACTTCTTGTGACTCATAGAAAAAATTCTAAGGAAATTTTAGTTTGAATCAAATAAAAATAAAAATAAAAATAAAAATAAAAATAAAAATAAAACATTTCAAACTCTGTGTGATGCTGAAGCCAGGCTTAAGGAAGCCATACTACATTGACTTTTTGTATGAGACTAGAGGGATGAGGCAAAATTAGTGTGCTCTATTTTCATCTTCAGTAGCTCAATGATAATGATAAAGTCAATGTAGGTATACCTACTTGAATTGTTGTATGTATTAAAAACTCATTCCTCATTATTACCAAGTAATACTCCACAGAACTGAACTATTTCATATATTCTAACTGGATTGTCTTTCTTATTGTTATATTTTCAGAGTATTAAAGCTTTTCCCTAAGATTCTAATATAATGACTCTGGACATTTCCATTTAAATTACAGATTCATATGACAGTGGAAGGAATGCTGAGGCAGTGGGAAGAAGAGGTAAGATCTCTGTAGCATCCTCCATGACTTCAGTCACACAGTTATGAGAATGATGATTCATTTTGTTTTTAGATATTAAATTGTTCATTAGAAAAGAAGCAGGCAACATGTAGGAAATTCTTTTTTTTTCTTTTTTTTTCAGTTTTCTGAGCACTTATCGTGTGTGTTGGTGCTGGTACTGATAGGCCTTTATTCATTTCTTAATACTGAGATTTAAACATTGAGAACAGAAGCCAAGGTGATTAAATTTAAACTATTAAAGTGAAAATTGTCAGGGATATTTCCGGAGGCAATAGCAAACTGAGTGCATTTTCCCCAGACTTTATTTCGACTGCATAGCCTCTTTTGTGAAATGTCAGCAGTTCTGACGACTTCACCTTGCCCTTGTGAAGCAGAAATTATTTGTTCTGTTGCTTACCCTGAGCTCCTGGTTTGAGGGCAGCAGTCGATGACACTTTACCCAGAGAAGACAACACCAAGAAAGGACTAGTAAGCTACAGGGCTTTGGGTTCTGAGCCCTGAGGTCTCATAGGTCTCTATGGAATCAGAAGACCCTGAGTGGATTTGAATACGGAAGAGGCTGGGAAGCCCCGTGGGTTATACAATGGGATGTATGCACAAACAAGAAGCTGGAGGGTCAAGTCCAGCTAATGAAGGGAAGACTCTTCATGTCGCTTTTGGGATAAATAATGTTAGGCAGAAAGATTAATTTCTATTTTCATAGTTAGTGTCCACTGAACATTTAACATGCAGAGAAGCCATGATACATAGCAGACAATATTTAAATGAGCCAGGGAAAACGGTGTTTGCAGCCATCTGAGACCACATACCCTGACAAGTGACTTGTTTTTCAACAGCCTACAACAGCTGAGCACACTCTGATAAACATCTTGTTTTTCTCACATATCTTGATTTGCTGTTTAGTGCCCCCAGCTGCAAGGCACATGTGGTAAAGCACCTTCAGCTGTGTTCTCCTGCCTGTCCACGGCTGTAAGGCACATGGAAAAGCATATAAATACCCAGGATTTCCTTTCAATAAAAGAGACTTGATCAGACCCTCTGTCTTGTCTTCATTCTTTGTGTCTCTTGCCCCTCCATCCCCACTCTCTCTCTTGCTAGACCCTGTTGACTCACCTGAGGACTGGAGCAGCAGTGCGGATCAGGACTCTTGGCCCCCAAGCATGGAGCAGAATGAGTCTGGGACAAAAGGGTGTTATGGTTCTTTGGAAAACAAAGAGAGGTTCCTATATAGCTTTAGGGACTCTGATGAAAGGATGGGTTGAGAATTGGTCATTAGCTTACAGTACAGAAAAATTATAAGCTTCTGAAGAAAGTAGACCCGTGCATTTTTTCTATCCACCTCTGTGCTAGTTATCCTGAAGTATACAGTGACCAGGCAGCAAGCACAAGGAAGAGAGAATGAGAGGGTGGGAGCCAGAGCGGAGGGGGGGGGTTGGAGAACCATAGCGTGTGTGTGTGTGTATGTGTGTGTGTGTGTGTGTGTGTATGTGTGTGTGTGGCAGCAGGATGAAAAAGGCAAGATTGTCAGCCCTCAGGATCCCTTCCTTAGTCTGCGAGGCCAGAGCCCTGGGCTTCCTTTCAAGGATTTAAGAGAAGGGACCATCACAGAAGAAGCTAAGAGGACCTATTTGAGTGAGAAACAATGGCTTCCAAATCTGGGCTCCATGTACAATGAGTTATTAGTTATGTTTATCTATCTTCTGGTTGTTTTCTGATATGAATGCTATCAAGTGATTCTGGATCTCTTCTCATTACTGGAATATATGCCCCTGAAGGTTGGGATACAGGCTGTAATGGTACTTTTTAATAATTAACTACCATCGATTTGTCAGCCAAAGGTCATCCCTTCCTACATTTGAGAATCTCAAGCTCTTGGCACCTTAGAAGAGAAGTAAAAAATCATTCACAAATTATTGATACACTATAAGTCCCTGCATGTCTCACCCTGTACATGGAGACCATGCATGATCTCAGCTCAATGATAGATGCTCCCACCAGGAGCACCTTTCCAGGTTGCCGTGTCATCCATGCCTGCAGAGTTTCTGGTCTTGGAGTTTGCAGGGGATAACATGGAGGATGAATGATAAGGGGCTACATTCGTGCTATAAGGAGGAAAGAAACAGTTAATAGAATGATCTGATATGTATTTTCCTTCCCTGACATTCTGTTGTGTAAATATTTTTCTGCCTTTCTCGGCTTAAACATGCTCAGAAAGAGGCTTTATTCCCTAGAGAATACATTGATTACCAGGTGAAGTTGGTTCTACAGCTGGAGAAAGCTGCTGAAATTTAATTTGCTGTTGAATGCTACCTGACTTCCTATCTGCAGGCTCCTTTTCTTTGATGCGTAGTGCAAGGACATGGAACAGAACTCATTAGACCCAGAACTGGGGAATGCAGCTTGCACAATGAAGTTGAAATACTGGTTCCAGACCCACCAAACTTTGTCTACCCCAGTGCTTGCTGGTGTTTAAAGCCTTCTTTAGGACTTGCTGGCCTCTGAGGTCATAGATAGGCCTGGTAAAGAAACTACATTGGGAATAGTTTGCACTGGCTCCTCCCAACCTGTCCTGGGGAAGAGGTACCATGCCTATTGAAATGAGTTCCAAACCAATGCTTCTATTTTCCCCTTCTTTTTAAGTTGGAAAATGTCAGCTAGCATCCACAGTAAGTCTTCAAGACAACTTGATACATGTATATTAGAGTCTTTACGCATGCCCCTTCATTGTTCCTTATCCCCCCCTTCCTTGCCACTGGGGCCTTTTCTCCCCCAAATTAGTTCTTTTTTACTTTTATAAGACCAGCTAGCTATTTGTGGAGGTAATTAACTGTCTACCATTCTGTGTCTTGCATGTATCTAAGATAAATCTCCAGTGCTGGTATTTAAAAATCAGTACAATGGAGTTCACCCTTGAACCCTAGAGTGAAGTGCTTTAATGTCACCAAGCCTGGTCCAAAGCACCGAGAAACAAATGTGGCCGTCATTTGAATTGCATCGTTATCAGGATCTTGTCCTTTTATTTCTGGAGCTTCTTTTGTGTTGCTTGTGTTTCAAGTTGCCTGTTACATTCAGTTAATTTTTAAATGCCTTGTTGAGCTTGTGAAACGACTGCCCCTCACAGAGGGCTTTTGTGTACAGTTATTAAGTTCTCCATTAATCAGTTCTTTATTACCCTATGGAGCGGAGAATTAGGGAATAAGCCAAAATATATTTTGTATGTGCATAATGATCCCACAGAATAAATCTATGCTCTGAAATGCATTTGGAGAGCCCTCTTCTGGGGTTAGAGTGATACCCCTTTCATCATTATTAATGGCTGCTGGATTTCTGTATCTGTTGAGACAATGATACGGTTTTCCTTTCATTTCTGTAATTGTGGTGAATTAAGTTGATTGATTTTAAAGTGTTAACCCCATTTTTTTTATTCCTAGAATAAATACAACATAATTGTGATGCATTACTTAGCTCCCATATTCCTTATCAGTATCTGCTGTTAGGTGATGCTCTGAACAAATAAATTGGGAAAAATTCCTACAATTTTAATCATTGAAGAAGTGTTTATAATAAGACTAGTGTCTTAATGCTGGTTGTCTGGTTGACAGATTTCTTTGTAGACAGATTTTAATATATACTACTTTTCCTGTTATCCATATGATGTGTGTTAAAGACCAAGGGGGGGCGGGGCATGCAGAAGCCATCAATAGTTCCCAAGCTGTCTTTTTCTTTCATACACACAGTACTTACTACAAAGCATAACTTGTAAATTAGGCGCAGTAGGAGATTAACAAGAATAATCAATAGAAGGATGATAGTATACTGTGATAACAGTCACGTGAACATAGTCTTTCTGTCAAAATATTGTAGTTGTGTAAACATTTCAGTTAAAGAAAGTATCTTCTGGATCTTTGGGGGTTGTATCTGCATTCTTGGTGTCATTAATTCTCTTGCTTGGGGCCATTTTCAAGTATGGTAAGAGATGAGCATAAGCACAGAAATACTTCAGCAATTCATCTGATGGCTAGTAGGTGACTACTGAGATGGTTTCATATAGTGTGTAGATATACTGTATGAGGGATGGGCAGGCTTGGGTAGGAGAACAAGGAATTACATCATGATGCTCACAACAGTGCTCAGTTTAAAACCTAGGAATTGTTTGTTGCTGGAACTTATTTTTATAATGTTTTGAACAATGAGCAAGTAAAACCACAGATAGTAAAAGTGTAGTTAAGGGGATGGGGAGAGCAGGTATTGAAAGAATTTAATTTCTTTTTTATTCTAATTCAATATTTTATTTATTTACATTTCAGATGTTATCCCCTTTCTGATCCCCCCCATTAATCCTCTATCCCATCCCTCTTTCTCCTTTTTTGCTTTTATACTGTTTAAATTACATGCAAGTATTAAGATCAGTTCTAGGTTGAGGAAGTGGCAATATAATAGATGCAAATAGTCAAGGAACAAGCAAGGCAATAAACTCAGATAGGCAAAGAACAAGCAAGACAATAAACAGAGTCCCATGATCACTCCTGTGATTGCTATTTCTAAGGACTTATCAGGATGATCAAAATATCTGAGCCTACTTCCCTGTCCTAGCTTAAAGTAATTTTCATGCCTGAAAGCTTACTTCTTTATTCTATCTTAAGATTTAGATTCCTGTCTGTAATTACTTCTTTGTTCTAGCCTAAGATTTAGATTCCTGTCTGAAATTTCTTCTTTGTTCTAGACTACACTTTAGATTTCTGCCTGAAATTACTTCTTTGTTCCAGCCTAATGTCAGATTCCTGCCAGTCAGCCCAAAAAGCTCTCTACATCTCCCCTTTTTTATTGCATAAACCAGACTGAGCCTGTCTTAGGTGGTTCTGACAAGAATGCCTTCCTTACCCATCATGGAATATGCATTATCAAAATCAATGAATTTCTGTCTTAGACTGGTAAGGCTCTGTACCTAATCTTACCTATCCTTGGTTTGCCAACCTGTTAAATTAATAACTCTGTCTGGGGGTCCATTATCAGTTTCAAGTCATGTACTTTGGCTGCCAATCTGTTAATGTAATTAGAGACAAGCTTTAACATGATGGGCAGGAATGAAAGTATTCCCAGGACAAAAGAGCTAGCATGATCAAGCTCTATATGCCATTCTTGAGGTTTGACCAAAATGGAAATACTGACCTCAAGCCATGGATAATTTTATCGACACTATCTTCAGCATCAAATCTCAACAAAGCAGTATTCATTAAATTCAAAATCTCACTATGCAAAGTTAAAACACCCAGAGAGGTGGTAGAATTATGCCAAATAACCAATAGGTGTCTTTAAACTTTTTTCTAATTATAATGACAAACATTGTAAATTTTAGAAGTAATACTACTCCAGTGGTATTTGTCATGACACTTGAGATGGCTCCTAACTCTTGAACCCTGAACCTCCTTCAGATAATTTGAATAGGCTATAGAGCATCAATCCATTGTTCCAGATACCTATATAAATCCTTTTGTATACTCAATACATTAGTAACATTTTTTTGCTAGCTTGTTAACAAAAATAGCTGTCTTAACTCCTTGTGTCAAGGCTATTGCAGAAGCAGTGGTGCTAGCAACTAATGTAATTAAAGCTGTTATACCAGCAATAATCAAGCCCACTACCCTCATGCTTCTGCTTAAAGCCTAACTCACTTCTTCCAGTACTTCCAAGCTTTTTCAGAGAATCAAGGTTTTCTAATACTCAGGGCAGTTAGACAAAAGCTGGTTGATAGACCCCCATAATATACATGCCAGATTTAAACACACTAACACAGTTAGAAAGTATGCAGTCAATGCCACTTATAATAAATGCTGTAGAAGAGACAAAACCAATTTTGGCTTGACAATCAAAAGAGCCTTAAAACATGCACTAACCCTAGTTTGAAATTCAGATCCTGTCCCAACTTTATCTCTTAGTATCATACCATCATAAAGAACTGCAGCTAACTTCCAAATATATCTCTGAAAATGTCCAGATCCAGCCTTCCAAATGAAGATTGTTACTTCTAATATTTGATTGATGTCTAGGCCAGTACATGATTGAGTCCAAATAACTGGTAACCTTTAAGAAAAATACAAGTGTCATTATAATTTCTCTTTTTGATTCTCTGTTCCACAAGGTCTAAAAGCTTGAGGCAAGGCAGTTTGTCCCATCTGAGATATAGGCAAGCAAAGGTAGGTCAGGAACATATGTCCAATACAGCTTCCCAGTCACCCTTGTCAAGGCACTCATCAAGCTCACAGGTCTGTATCGTTCTTTGTCTCATCAACAACATGTCTAACCAATCATTCTGATAGTCACCATGCTCCTACAGCATCCTGCAGAAAAAACACAAACATGCTCTCTTCCCCATATTAGATACTTGGGATCATGCCATATGCCTGTAAGTATGCCTAGTTGTAGGGTGCAATAGACACTCAGCAGAAAGTTCCTTGGCATCCATTTTTTTAAATTTAAAATAAAAAGAGTATGATTTAAACAAATTTGTGGTCTTCAGGTATATACCTTCCCCTTTCTTTCTTTTTTTTTTTTTATTGGATGATTTATTTACATTTCCTATGTTGTCCCCTTACCCCATCCCCCCCCTTTCTTATTTTATGAAGCTATTGTTTTAAAGTTCCATGGGCCCGTTCCACAATACCTTGTCCTTGTATAAGGAATCCCTGTAACAGATTGTTGACAAAGTGTCTCAACTGCTCGGCTACAATTGCCAGTTCCTTTATCTTTTTTTTATTGGATATTTTATTTATATACCTTTCAAATGTTATCCCTTCTCCTATTCCCCCCAAAACTCCTTATCCCACCCCCTTCCTCCTACTTCTATAAGGGTGTGCCCCAACCCATCCACCCATTCCAGACTGTCAGGGACCAATCTCCCCCCTCTTCCACTGATGCCTGACAATGCCATCCTCAACTACCTGTATAGGTGGAGCCATGAAACCCCCCCTTTGTGTTCCCAGGCTGGAGGTTGATACCCTGGGAGCTCTGGCTGAGTATGTTGATACTCCTTCGAAGAAGGACCAAGGCATCCACACTTAGGTCTTCCTTCTTTTTCTTGAGCTTCATGTGGTCTATGCATCATATATTAGGTATTTCGAGCTTTTGGGCTAATATCCACTTATCAGTGATTGCAAACCATGTATGTTCTTTTGTGATTGGGTTACCTCACTCAGGATGATATTTTCCAGTTCCATTCATTTGCCTAAGAATTTCATAAATTCATTGTTTTTAATAGCTGAGTAATACTCCATTGTGTAAATGTACCACATTTTCTGTATCCATTCCTCTGTTGAAGGACATCTGGGTTCTTTCCAGCTTCTAGGTATTATAAATAAGGCTTCTATGAACATAGTGGAGCATGTGTCCATGTCGTATTGTTGGAGCATCTTTTGGGTATATGCCCAGGAGTGGTATAGCTGGGCCCTCAAGTATGTTCAATTTTATGAGGAACTACCAGACTGCTTTCCATAGTGGTTGTACCAGCTTACAATCCCACCAACAATGGAGGAGTGTTCCTCTTTCTCCACATCCTCCCAGCATCTGCTATCACCTGAGTTTTTGATCTTAGCCGTTCTGACTCATGTGAGGTGGAATCTCAGGATTGCTTTGATTTGCATTTCCCTAATGACTAAGAATGTTGAACACTTCTTTAGGTGCTTCTTGGCAATTTGAATTTCCTCAGTTGAGAATTCTTTGTTTAGCTCTGAACCCCATTTTTATCAGGTTATTTGATTGTCTAGAGTCTAATTTCTTCAGATCGTTGTATACCTTGGATATTAGCCCTCTCTCAGATGTAGGATTGGTAAAGATTTTTTCTCAATCTGTTGGTTGGCATTTTGTCCTATTGACAGTATCCTTTGCTTTACAGAAGCTTTGCAGTTTTATGAGATCCCAGTTGTCAGTTCTTGATCTTAGAGCATAAGCCATTGGTGTTCTGTTCAGGAACTTTTCCCGTTTGCCCAAGTATTCAAGGTTCTTCCCCACCTTCTCTTCTATTAGTTCCAGTGTATCTGGTTTTATGTGGAGTTTCTTGATCCACTTGGACTACAGCTTTGTATAAGGAGATAAGAATGAATCAATTTGCATTTTTCTACATGCTGACCTCCAGTTGAACCAGCACCATTTGTTGAAAATGCTGTTCTTTTTCTACTGGACAATTTTAGCTCCTTTGTCAAAGATCAAGTGACCATAGGTATGGGAGTTCATTTCAGGGTTTTCAATTCTATTCCATTGATCTACCTGACTGTCTCTGTACCAATACAATGCAGTTTTTATCACTACTGCTCTGTAACACAGCTTGAGGTCAGGGATTTTGATTCCCCCAGAAATTCTTTTATTGTTGAGAATAGTTTTCACTATCCTGGGTTTTTTGTTATTTCAAGTGAATTTGAGAATTGCTCTTTTTATCTCTGTGAAGAATTGAATTGGAATTCTAATGGGAATTGCTTTAAATCTTTAGATTACCCTTGGCAAGATAACAATTTTTACTATATTAATCCTGCCAATTCATGAGCATGGGAGATCTTTCCATCTTTTCAATTTCTTTCTTCAGGAACTTGATGTTCTTGTCATACAAATCTTTTACTTGTTTAGTTATATTCACACCAAGGTATTTTATATTATTTGTGACTATTGTGAAGGGTGTCATTTCCCTAATTTCTTTCTCAGCCCGTTTATCCTTTGAGTAGAGGAAGGCAACTGATTTGTTTGAGTTTATTTCATATGCAGCCACTTTACTAAAGTTGTTTATCAGGTTTAGGAGTTCTCTGGTGGAAGTTTTGGGTTCACTAAAGTATAGTATCATATCATCTGCAAATAGTGAAATTTTGACTTCTTCCTTTCCAATTTGTATCCCTTTGACCTTCTTTTGTTGCCTAATTTCTCTGGCTAATACTTCCAGTACTATATATAATAATAGGTAGCAAGAGAGTGGGCAGCCTATTCTAGTACCTGATTTTAGTGGGATTGCTTCAAGTTTCTCTCTATTTAGTTTGATGTTGGCCACTAGTTTGCTTTATATTGCTTTTGCTATGTTTAGGTATTGACCTTGGATTCCTGATCTTTCCAAGACTTTTTATCATGAAGGGGTGTTGAATTTTGTCAAATGCTTTCTCAGCATCTAGTAATATGATCATGTGGTTTTTTCTTTTAGTTTGTTTATATAGTGGATTACATTGATGGATTTCTGAATATTGAACCATCCCTGCATTCCTGGGATAAAGCCTCCTTGATCATGATGGATGGTTGTTTTGATGTGTTCTTGGATTCATTTTCCGAAAATTTTTTATTTTTGCGAGTATTTTTGCATTGATATTCATAAGGGAGATTGGTCTGAAGTTCTCTTTCTTTGTTGGATCTTTGTGTGGTTTAGGTATGAGCATAATTGTGGCTTCATAAAATGAATTGGATAGTTTTCCTTCTGTTTCTATTTTGTGGAATAGTTTGATGAGTATTGTTATTAGGTCTTCCTTGAAGGTTTGATAGAATTCTGCACTAAAACCATCTGGTCCTGGGCATTTTTTTTTGGTGGGGGGACTGTTAATGACTGCTGCTATTTCTTTAGGGGTTATGGGACTGTTTAGATAATTTATCTGCTCTTGATTTAACTTTGGTAACTAGTATTTGTCTAGAAAATTGTCCATTTCACCAATATTTTCCAATTTTGTTGAATATAGGCCTTTGTAGTAAGATCTGATGATTTATTTTAATTCCTCAGTTTCGTTGTTATTTTACCCTTTTCAGTTGTGATTTTATTAATTTGGATACCATCTCTCTGACCTCTGATTAGTCTGGCTAAGAGTTTATCTATCTTGTTGATTTTCTCAAATAACCAGCTCCTGGTTTTATTGCTTCTTTGCAGAGTGCTTTTTGTTTCTATTCGGTTGATTTCAGCCCTGATTTTGATTATTTCCTGAATTCTACTACTCTTGGGTGTATTTGCTTATTTTTATTCTAGAGCTTTCAGGTTTGCTGTCAAGTTGTTAGTGTGTGCTCTCTCCAGTTTTTTCTTTTAGGCACGTAGAGCTATGAGTTTTCCTCTTAGCACTGCTTTCATTGTGTCCCATTAAGTTTTGGTATGATGTGTCTTCATTTTCATTAAATTCTAAAAAGTTTTTAATTTCTTTATTTCTTCCCTGACCAAGTTATCATTGAGTAGAGTGTTGTTAAGTTTCCATGTGTATGTGGGCTTTTTATTGCTTTTGTCATTATTGAAGACGAGCCTTAGTCCATGGTGCATGATGCATTGGATTATTTCAATTTTTTTGTATCTGTTGAGGCCTGTTTTGTGAGTAAGTATATGATCAATTTTGGAGAAGGTACCATGAGGTTCTGAGAAGATGGTATATTCTTTTATTTTGGGATGAAATGTTCTGTAGATATCTGTTAAATCCGTTTGTTTCAAAGCTTCCGTTAGTTTCACTATGTCTACGTTTAATTTCTGTTTCCAGGATCTGTCCATTGCTGAGAGTGAGGTGTTGAAGTCTCCCACTATTATTATGTGAGGTGCAATGTGTGCTTTGAGCTTTAGTAGGTTTCTTTTATCAAAGTGAGTGCTCTTGCATTTGGAGCATAGATGTTCAGAATTGAGAGTTAATCTTGGTTGACTTTTCCTTTGATGAGTATGAAGTGTCCTTCATTATCCTTTTTTATAGCTTTAAGTTGAAAGTTGATTTTATTCGATATTAGAATGGCTACTCCAGCTTGTTTCTGGGAACTATTTGTTTGGAAAATTGTTTTCCAACCTTTTATTCTGAGGTAGTGTCTGTCTGTATCACTTAGGTGCATTTCCTGTATGCAGCAAAATTCTGAGCCCTGCTTATTATCCAGTCTGTTAGTTTACATTTTTTAATTGGGGAATTGAGTCCATTGATGTTAAGAGATATTAAAGAAAAATGATTGTTGCTTCCTGTTATTTTTGTTATTAGAGGTGGAATTATGTTTGTGCAACTATTTTGTTCTGGATTTGTTGGAAGAGGATTACATTCTTGCTCTTTCTAGGGTATAATTTCCCTCCTTGTATTGGAGTTTTCCCACTATTATCTTTTGTAGTTCAGGTTTTGTGGAAAGATATTGTGTAAATTTGGTATTGTCCTGGAATATCTTGGTTTCTCCATCTATGGTAATTGAGAGTTTTGCTGGGTATTGTAGCCTGGGCTGGCATTTGTGTTCTCTTAGGGTCTGTATGATATATATCCAGGCTCTTCTGGCTTTTATAGTCTCTGGTGAGAAGTCTGGTGTAATTCTGATAGGTCTGCCTTTATATGTTACTTGACCTTTTTCCCTTACTGCTTTTAATATTCTTTCTTTGTTTTGTGCATTTGGAGTTTTGATTATTATGTGACAGGAGGCATTTCTTTTCTGGTCTAGTCTATTTGGCGTTCTGTATGCTTCTTGTATATTCATGGGCATCTCTTTCTTTAGGTTAGGAAAGTTTTCCTCTATAATTTTGTTGAAGATATTTACTGGCTCTTTAAGTTGGGAATCTTCACTGTCATCTATACTTATTATAGATGACAGTCTTGGTCTTCTCATTGTGTCATGGTTTCCCTGGATGTTTTGGGTTAAGGACTTTTTGTACTTTGCATTTTCTTTGACAGTTGCGTCAATATTTTCTATGGTATCTTCTGCACCTGAGATTCTCTCTTATGTCTCTTGTATTTTATTGGTGATGCTTGCATCTATGACTCCTGATCTCTTTTCTAGGTTTTCTATCTCCAGGGTAGTCTCCCTTTGTGATTTCTTTATTGTTCCTACATCCATTTTTATGTCTTGGATATGTCTTTCACCTGTTTTGTTGTGTTTTCCTGTAATTCTTTAAGGGATATTTGTGTTTCCTCTTTAAGTACTTCCACCTGTCTACCTGTTTTCTCCCCAGTTTCTTTGACAGTGTTATTTATGTGCTTCTTAAAGTCCTCTATTATCATCATGAGAAATAATTTTAAATTTGAATCTTGACTTCCCAGCATGATGGGGTATTCAGGACTTTCTTTTGTGGGAGAACTAGATTTTGATGATGTCAGGTACCCTGGGTTGCTAATATTTATGTTCTTGTGCTTGCCTTTTGACATCTGGTGTTACCTGAGCTCATTGTCTGTTGAGCCTGTCTTTCCTATTATCTTTGTTGTGTCAGAACTGTTTGTTGTGGGTGTTGCTGCTGGGGTTAGAGCTCCTGGGAGCCCTGCCTCCTCTTGGTCTTGTGGGATTGGCGGCAGAGCTGAAGACCAAGATCTTCTCAGTGCTTGGGTTCAGATGGGTAGGACATTTGATTTCTTTAGTACATAAGATAGGAGTTATGTCCACAGAGAAGAAGGAGGGGCGAGGGAATGGCGTTTCCTGGGTGGGTGGGGGATGGTGTAAGGGGACAACATATGAAATGTAAATAAAAGATCCAATAAAAAATTAAAAAATAAATAAATAAATAAATTAATTAATTAAAAAAAGATTACTTAGAATTCTGGTGTTTTGCTAGGTTTGTTTTGTGAATCCGTTTTATGTTTAAAATTTAAAGTACTGATGAAAAATCATGTGAATATCTTGGTTTTTCTTCTCTGCAAGTTTCTGGGGCTGGTAAGATGAATTGCCAGGTCAAGGTGTTTGGCATGCAAGCCTAGAGTCCTGAGTTTGATCCCTGAAGCATACATAAGGTGGAAAGTGAAGACCAGATCCACAGAGTCGTCCTTCACATCCACACTTGCTTCTCCCCAACATGCAGCACAATCTCCCTCTGTCATGCATGTACAAACTCCCCATCCTCCATTCACATGCAAACACACATACACATTAAAACATTAAAGGTGTTTCTTGTGATTTGTTTTTTCTTCTACCTAATTAGCAACTTATTAAATATTATTAGTTTTTCTAAAGAACATTTTGTTTTTGTTGATCTCTGTTTTAGTTTGTTTTTTATTTGTCTAAATTTTTGCATTTATTTTTATCTCATTTCTTTAGGTTTCTGTTTCTGCTTTATATTTTTAGGTTTACAGATAACTTATTGGATCCAGTTTACAAATGTACAATTAATTGATTTTAATTTACTTCCCTAACATATGTATCTAAGGCTTTAAAGTTTCTTATAATCACAGCTGAACTACATATGCCTTATCTTTATTGTCATGGAAATAGGTGACTTTCTAATTTCCATTAAGGTTTCTTTTGTATCCATTGAATTTTAGGAATATATTTCTAAAGGCTGGAGAGGTGGCACAACAGTTATGAACACTTCCTCTCTTTCAGAAGACCTGAGTTTGGTTACCAGAACTCACTGGGTGATTGATAAACACCTGTAACACCAGCTTTTGGGCTTCTGACACCCTCTTCTGGATTCCATTGACATGGTACTTATAAGCACATACACATACACATGTATATATAATGACCCATAAAAATTTAAAAAAATATAAAACTAAAGTTTGTGTTATTTAGACCAAAAGCCAATGTAAACACATCCTTTAAGCCCAGAATGGCCACACCAGCTTTTTTTTTTTCTTTTTTTGCCTTTCCCATTTTTTTTTTTAAACCAGTGCTTGGGATAAAGAATGATGCTAAGATTTTATTAGCCTGAGAAAAAGACTATAAAAGAGGTCAATATGGTAAATTTAAAAACGTAATTCTCAAGTCCTTTGAATGAAAAACTAAAGAACTATCTTCAAATTATCCCTTAGTAGTTTTATAGTATAATATGTATTTTAATATGCTAATTTAGTAACAATAATAGTTTTCTTTAAAATACATTTATTAGTTGTTACATATACAAGGCAAAGTATATAGGAGGTTCTGAAGTGATGAAAGGGAAAAGGAAAATGATGAAATCATATTATAACCTCAAAAAATAAAAGAAATATATTTTAATTAGCAAAATAAAAAAATGTTGCATTGGAAACTTTTGTCCTTTCTATTACACAATACAGGGCCAGAAGCAAACAAAGAGGATTTGTTTATTTTGGCTTACATTTTAAGGGTATAGTCTATCGTGGTGGAGGCCTAACGGCAGGAACATGAGGCATGTGATCATATCACACAACACCACACCACACTAAACCACAGCACAGCACACCACAGCACATCACACCACAGCATATCATGTCACATCACGTCACAGCACAGCACACCACACTACACTACATCCCACCACATCACAGCATATCATACCATACCACAACACATCACAACATACCACATCATTTCACACCACATCACATCACACGTCACCACACCACACTGCATCACACCACATCACACCACATCACATCACACCTCACCACACTACATCACACCACATCACACCACA
>NW_021620215.1:89675-90896 GCF_004785775.1 Grammomys surdaster | reverse complement strand
CACACCATACTACATCACACCACATCATACCACATCACACCACATCATACCACATCACATCACACCTCACCACACCACTCTGCATCACACCACATCATACCACATCACATCACACCTCACCTCACCACACTGCATCACACCACACCACACCACATCACATCACACCTCACCACACTACATCACACCACATCACACCACATCACATCACACCTCACCACACTACATCACACTACATCACACCACATCACATCACACCTCACCTCACCACACCTCACCACTCCACACTACATCACACCACATCACACCATACTACATCACACCACATCATACCACATCACATCACACCTCACCACACCACTCTGCATCACACCACATCATACCACATCACATCACACCTCACCTCACCACACTGCATCACACCACACCACACCTCACCACACCTCACCACTCCACACTACATCACACCACATCACACCATACTACATCACACCACATCATACCACATCACACCACATCATACCACATCACATCACACCTCACCACACCACACCACACTGCATCACACCACATCACACCACATCATATCACACTACATCACATCACATCACACCTCACCACACCACACTACATCACACTACATCACACCACACCACACCACATCACCTCATACCACATCACACCATGTCACATCACATCCATAGTCAGAAAGCAGAAGAGATGAACACGGGTGCCTGTTTGCTTTTTCCTTTTTGCTCAGCTTGGGACTGATGCTTACCCTTGGTAAGATGCTACCCACATTTAGGGTGGGTCTTTCCACTTCAGTTCAGCCATTCTAAAAACTCTTCACACATACTCCCAGAGGTGTGACTCCTTGGTGAGTCTAGATCTTTCCAATTGTACAACGAAGATCGCGGAAAATGGAAAATTTAACATTTGAAAAAGAAGCTATATTTTACTATTCTAGATACCTCTTCCAGTAGTGAAGAAAACATCCCTTAAGGATGTAGGTAGTCTGGTCGATCTGGTCTTTTATTTCTTCCTTTCTCTCCCCCTCCCTTCCTTTCTCCCCCTCCTCCTTTTTTCCCTTCATCCTTCCTTCCCTTCAGTTTTCCCCTTGCCCCCCTCTCTCCTTCCCTTCATTTCCTTCCTTTCTTCCTCCCTCCCTCCCTCCCTCCCTTCCTTCCTTTCTTCTTTCCTCCCTCCCTCCCTCCCTCCCTCCCT
>NW_021620215.1:88317-89575 GCF_004785775.1 Grammomys surdaster | reverse complement strand
TCTCTCTCTCTCTCTCTCTCTCTCTCTCTCTCTCTCTCTCTTTCTTTCTTTCTTTCTTTCTTTCTTTCTTTCTTTCTTTCTTTCTTTCTTTTGGGACAGAGCTTCATTCTATAGCCTAGACTGCCCTCTTTGGTTATATTTTTCTAGGATGAGCTTACAGCAAGCCTCCTACCTCAGTCTCTCCAGCTCTGAGATTGCTGACTTGTGCCATAATCCCTTGCCATCTGCCCTCTTCTAATTATCACAATGGTCCTAGGACGGAAGCATGGAGTACACTGCCCAGGAAGAGAAGCCTTTTCTAGGAATAGCAGTATAACTGTCTTGGACAGTTGTGGGTAGGACAAACAAATAAAGAAAGAGTGTATCAGAACCCAAAGCATCGAAAAGTCCTGGAATGTTCAGGTGACACAATTTTTTTCAAGGAACCCTGAGTACAGTGATTTCATCAGTTCAGCCAGTTCCACCTAGTTGGGAGAAACAATTACCTAATATTTGATTTCATTCTTTTTTTAAAAATATAGGATCAATTGACAGTAAGTTTGATTACTTTAAAGCTAACTTGACAAAAGAGAACCAGTTGCGCCCAGTTGCACTCAGAGAATACTGAACAGAATCAGAGAAGGATGAAATATAGTTGAGAGGTGAGAGCAAGGCAAGAGCTCAGAGAATAGTTTAATGGTTTGGATTTATTTAAAAAACAAAAACAAAACACAACTCATTCAAGTATATGATATATGCTGGGCATATCACCAGGCTCATTGCCTTCACTTTTCTATCAGTCTCCTTTGTTCCTGTAGACATTTTATTTTCTACTTTTTAACATACATACATACATACATACATACATATGGATGTACATAATTTTATGTGTCTATATAAAAACCTAGGAGCCACAAATGAGAGAAAACATCTGATATTTGTCTGTTTGAAACTAACTCAGTTCACTTAATATGATCATCTCTGATTGCATTAGTTTTCTGCAAATGACAGCTTATTTCTTCTTTACGACTGGAAAACTCCACACAAACAAGAAAAGAATATTACCTTTGTATATGTTTTTGTTTTTCGGATTGTTATGTTGGTTCCATAAATTAGCTATTGTGAATGCTACCACAATTCATGTGAACGTATATCTGTGATCTAACATGGAGTCCCTCAAGTCAATTTCCCAGACTGATATAGTTGGGTTGTACAATAAGTTTATGTTTGGTTTTCCTTTCCTTTCCTTTCCTTTCCTTTCCTTTCCTTTCCTTTCCTT
>NW_021620215.1:68418-88307 GCF_004785775.1 Grammomys surdaster | reverse complement strand
TTCCCTTCCCTTCCCTTCCCTTCCCTTCCCTTCCCTTCCCTTCCCTTTTCTTTTTGAGAAACCTCCCTTCTGATATTCACGGCATCTGGATTAGTTTACATCCCCACTGGCAATGTATGAAGGTTCCATCTTGTTTATTCCCATCCTTGCCAACATTTATGCTGTTGTAATTTTTTTATCTTTTAAAGTTACCATCTATTAATTTTATTTGTTTACATTATTATATTTCTTCAGTTATAGACCCTTTCTGACATGTATCTGATTTGGAGGCAAGGACTTTCATGCCTCCTATTGCAGTTTATGGTATTTGCATTGCTGGACAATGAATGTTGATTGAGCTGAAGGGACTGGTGGTCTTTCTTTCATGAAAATGATTGTGGAAAGAGCTTTATGAGTACCAACTTTTTATATTGATTGTGAAGGACAGTTCGTGCTTGGTTTTCTGCAGCATAGAGAGCTCAGGACATAGCAGGTGCAGAGAAGGTTCCAGGACTGAAAGCTTTACTGTTTCTCATGGCTGGAATATCTCACTTCCTTGAATAAAGAAGATGAAGGACCCTACCTTGTTCAAGCTTTAGGTGCATGAGCACCTGGAGCAAGGAGCAAACAGATGACCCTAGTGTAAAAGGCCAGTGAAAAGAAGTCTGAAAATGTCTGAGAGAAAAGGAACTCTGAAAGCATCAAGTTTCACAGATGCTTCTTCTGTTCTTAGAAAGGGCTCTGGGGAATCCAGGGATCAGTGGTCCTGATGATCCCTGGGAGAAGGATGCTCTGTTCTGGGAGAGTGTTCTGAGAGAAGCTTCTGCAGAGCCAAAGTGCTTTAGAAGCCATTCTTTCCTGAGAGATGCAGCAGATAGTGCAGCCAAGACCTGGTATACAAAAAGCCTCCAAGAGAAAGTGGGCTCTCAGAATATTTTCTTTCATACCTAATCATTTTTTTACATTTTATAATCTTTGACAGTTTCATATATACATATAATAAATTTTGATAATTTTTATTATACATTATCCTTTTTTATATTCCTCCCTGTTTTGCTTAAACCCCTTATCTCCTCAGCAAGACTCCCTCTTGCTTTGATGTATTTTTGTATACATATGAGCCACTGAGTTTAATAATGGATGCACACATGAGCATGAAGTGGGTATTATTTACTAGAGTATGGGCAAGTGGCCATGTGGCTATACCACCAAAGAAAATGATTCTTCCTTCCCAGTACCCACTAACTGCCCATAATCTCATGAAGTGTGGAATTTCGTGAACCTGTCTATCAACGATGGTGAAATATTAATTTCTTTTGTAGATAACCACAGCTTTAGTGAGTTTATGAATGCAATAGACCAGGCACACCCAGAGGACTGTGTTTTCCCTCCAGTCTTCTGGCTCTTACATTTTCCCCACAGCTTCTTCTGTGATGTTTCCTAAGCCTTGATGTGTGGCATGGGGTCAAGGAAGTGATGTAGATGTTCTGTTTAGGGATGAGATCTCAACAGTCACTTTATCTCAGCATTATGACCATCTGTAAGTGTCTATATTAACCGCCACCTATGGTATAAAGCTTTTATCATGAATGCTGAGAGCTGAAATAGTCAGTCTAAATATAAATATTCAGGGGATAGTTTGACAACTAGGCAAACCACAGTGGTGGGTTTCCCATCTAACACGACGATCTCTTTATCTGTTTTAGTGTTCTATTGCTGTGAAAAGACATCATGACCATGGCAACTCTTACAAAGGCAAGCATTTCATTGGAGATCATTTACCATTTAAGAGACTTAGTATATTGTTGTCATGGTGGGGAGCATGGTGACATTCAGGCAGATTTGGAGGTGAAACAGTAGCTGAAAGTTATAAATCCCAATCCACAAGCAGCAGGAATAAAAAGTCCAACTGGGCTTGGCTTTAGCTTCTGAAACCTCAAAGCCCACCCACCAGTAACATACGTTCTCCAACATGGTCACACCTACTTCAACACAACCATACCTCCTAATCTTATTCAAATAGTGAACGCTTTATTAAGCATTCAAGTCTACAAGCCTATGGGAGTCATTCTTTTTTTTTTTATTTATTTTTTAATTTCTTTTTTTTTTTTGAACATGAAATGCTTTCTTATAGCATGTTTTACAAGGGGAGGGGGTAAGAGGGTCCAGGTGGTGGAAAAGTACAAAATCTTCTTGGCCTGTGCCTTGAAACATGTCATGGTCTATATGGTACACTGCCTTGAATTATGATCTACCTGCAGTTCTTCAGAAGATATGGTACACTGCTTGAGTTATGGTCTCCCTGCTATTCTTAAGAAGACATGGTACTCTGCTTTGAGTCTATCTGCAGTTGCTAAGCAGGATCTTGCAGCTGCCAAGCTTCAGAGGACATTATGCAGGTGGGGAAAGGTAGGGGGTAAGGGTAAGGGCGAGGGTCCTGGCTTCTGGCATCTCCCCCTTCTCTGTTTAGTTAGAGAAGGCGTCTTATGTTCAATCTATGGGAGTCATTCTTATTTCAACTACCACAACTAGCCACAAGTTGTAGACCAGATTTACAGAAATTCTCATTTGTGGAACAGGCTTCAAATTTAATTAGAATGATTGGTTTTGATTTGTTACCCCAACAATAACAACACCAATGTTATACCAAATGGACAAGTCCGACCTATCAAGTCATAATCCTAGCTCATGGGGTCCGTAGCTGGGTAGGACCACTGATAACTTCTCTCTCCCAACTGCAGGTGTAGTACCTTCCAACACTATAAACAGTATACATCAGGGAAGAAACTTCCAGTTCAGGTCCAGTTTGATTTCTCGATATTTTGCAACGAAGTATGTAGCAATGTATTTAGCAATATAGACGTATCATCTAGTCCTAGTGGGCAGCAAAGAGAAATCACAACAGTCTGTGTTGTTTTGGAGGCCCCTGGGGCCTCTCTGACAAGTAAATTATAGGAAAGTATTCCACACTTAACACTGAGATTTTCATTTAATAGCCTATGGCTTCTAGGGGTAGTATTATCCACCTTGCAGAATCTACATATACATACATACATACATACATACATACATACAGATAGATAGGTAGATAGATAGGTGTGTGTGTGTGTGTGTGTGTGTGTGTGTGTGTATGTGTGTGTGTGTATCTTAGTTTTGGTTAATGTTTCCTCTCACTTTTTCCTGTCTACTCTTCCCTGACTCCAAGCCTTGCTTAAATCTTTCCACAACAGTACTCCTGCCATACTCTTTCATATTGCTTGTATTCTACCACACTTGGCCCTCTTCTAACTCTATTAATAGCTTTCTACTATCTGCCTGACTTCTACTTAAAAAGGTTCTGCATATTCTGAATTAGCGATGAATATGGACAAACTCAGCAATCATGGGCAGCACCTTTACTATGCAGATGGTCTTGGGGTGTATATAAAAAAGGCTGGGCAAGCCAATAAGCAGAACTCTTGCATGACTTCTGCTTCAGTGCCTGCCTCCAGGTTCCTGCCTTCAGCTCCTGCCTTGAGTTCCTGCTCTGATTTCCTGGGAGTAAGATATGGGTTGGTAAGCTGAAATAAACTCTTTTCTCTTCTTTGCTCTTGGTTATGGCATTTTATCATAGCAATAGAACTGTAAATAAGCCAGCCAGTATTTGATTATTTGCTTACTGTCATCACATAGACCACTCATACTCTACACATTCTAGATTGCTCATTATCACCTCATTAATAATGCCTTAGACCCTCCTGACTTGAATGTGTTCTCAATACTTCCATTAGACCATTTATCTGTTACATTATATTCTTCTTGGAGTAGCCCTTAAAGCTTTAACATTTCATCCAGCTCACATGAGACATGAGAGTACTAGATGTTTTTGAACACTCTCCATTAATTTTAGTGACGTGTGTATGTGTGTGTGTGTGATGGGAAACTGCTGAATACAAAGGTGCCTCATTATAGTCCCTGAAAACTCAACTCCAAATGCACTTTTTTCTTTTCTTCCTCTTTCTACTCTGAATTTGTCAGATGGGGTGATGAGAGTTGACTTTCTGCACTAGCTGTCATCTAATGGATAGTAGCTTGACATTAAATTATTGGAGGAAGTGACGAATGATGTTTTATACCTTTCTGGTGAGAGGAAACTGGAGTTAGTGACAGTTGGCATATCAGACCTAGAAGTTAGAGCATTTCACAGCAGTAAGAGGCCTCACTGATCCCCTTAACCATATTCCACAGAAAATCCTGATTATCTGTAACATTCTGGGCTTAGAAAGGCCCCTGTCATTAGGTCTCAGGGAGCTAGCCTGTTAGCTCATTTTGCGGAAGGGGTCTGTATACCATTTATAGCACATGAAATATAAAAGAGTGCTGTGATTTTTCTGCCCATGTCTTGGCATAGACTTCAATGTGAGCCAGTTTTAACTTCTTTGACTTCTCCACTAGTCACTATTGTGGCATTGCTGAAACCATTCTAGTTGTGGCCAGTTCCACAGTGGTCATTCAGGGATGCTTATCTTAGAATGTACAGATGATTCTGATTTGTGACTCTTTTAGCTTGTCTCTATAGCAGAGAAAGTTCAGGAGTACTGCTCACAGTGAATGTGTGAGCAGCTGACTGTATTGACTCAAAACAAAGATGCTACAGTCAGGGTGAGGGAGATAGAGCAGCAATGTGCTTACAATGTTAGCATGAGGACCTGATACATTATATATATATATATATATATATATATATATATATATATATACAAACCCCATGAAGAAAACCCATGAGTATATGCCTATAATCCCAGATCCAAGGAGGGAGAGTCAGATAGATACCTGAGGCTTTCTGGCCAATCAGCTTAGCTTACTTGGGGGCTAGTGAGTCCGCATGGATTTGGGATTCTCTTCATATCATCTCTGATATATCGCTGTCAACCAGGTGACATCCTGAGAACAGATATGGGTGAGGATTACCTGACACATTATATATATGTATATACACATATATAGTATATGTATATACATATATACATATATAATTATATATATTATATATAATATAATAATATATAATATAATAATATATATTATTATATATGTTATATATATAATGAATTAGAGCTCACTACCTAGTAAACTGTTCAAACTATTGCTACATAGGATGAAGACTAAGCTATGGAGTGCATTTAGTCATCCTAACCATGGAATAGGAATTGTAGGAAGTTTCTTAATGTCAAGCAGAATAATTGTCAAAATAGAGGATTTCTATTTTCTCTGCACACCAGAATTTATAGTGGGAGCAAGATGAATGAAGACTTCTAGCTTCTCTTTCTTTCTCCTCCCCCTACCAAAAAATCAGGTTTTGACATCTGGCAGCATGCCACATGGGATGTGTCACTCATCTTGTTTCTGTCAATGACTATCTGCCCAGAGTTCCACTATGGCCACTGGGAGCCATCTCTACCCCATCCATCTTCCTGTTTCATAAAGGATCTCACTTACTCTTCCAAGGCTGTGTGGAAGGCTTAGATATATTTCAGAAACAGCTGTGGTGGTTACTGAGGAGGGAAGGATAAATAGACGGAACAGAGGTGATTTTTGAGGACAGTGAAATCATTTTGTATGATATTGTGATATATGCAGATTATAAAATTGTCAAAACATGTAAACAATGGAAAGCAGAATACTGATGTACAGACTGGAGGATGATGGTATTCATGTGTCAGTGTTGGTTCACAGATTGTTAAGTGTGCCAAATTGATGGCTGCGGTCCCAATGAGGACGCATGTACTGGAGAGGGATAGAATACGTGGTAACTTTGGACTTGCTTCTCAACTTTGATATTAAACTACAACAGCTCTACATAAAAAGGGTTATTAATTTAACTAAAAATAAACAATTCAAAGAAAATTAAGATAGTCACACTCTTTTGCTGTCTTTTAAAGCAAGTTTGTGAAGAACAAAGAATAACCAATTTTCTAAAATATATGAAAAATATTCAACATGGCTAATAGGGACATATATGTCAAAGCTATATTGAAATACTTTTCTGAAAGTTTAGAATTATTCAACCATATTGAGAACATGGAGACATGGGATCCCTTACTAGTATTTCTGTTTGTGTTGTATATGCTGTAAATTTTGATAAATTTATTATATATACATATTGTTCTATGGTGGTACAATTCTGAATGAAAGGCTAAAAATGTTTTTAATCTTTAAAACATAAAAATTTAAAGCACTACATATTGCTTCATCTATCTATCTATCTATCTATCTATCTATCTATCTATCTATCTATCTATCTATGTTCTATTGCTTTCTGTCTTGGGGGTGGGATCAAGCCCAGAGCCCTGTGCATGGTAATTAGGTGATGTGTTGCTAAGAGAATGTGTCCACTGATCCTGAGCTATCTGTGTAATATCAATTTTAGAAATAGCAAGAGAATGATTATTGTCTATCTACACTACAGAATATCACACAGCTATATGAAACAATGTATTTTATCATTTTTATTAGTCTGAAGTGACAACTATAATATGTTTGAAGTGAGGAAGATACATATTGAAAAGCGATGCATGTTGGAAAGTCTAGATAATAAACAATCATAGCCAATTCATGGAAAAGGTAACAGTATACAGGACAAACTGTTACCTCTGATTACCCTGGGAATGAAGGAAAGGGGAGCATTGTTGGCTTTTTCTTTACTTGTTGGCAATGGTTTTGTTTTTTATTGTTACAATAAGTAGATTCTGATTTTGTGGCTTGCAAAGAAAATTCAATAAATTTTAGCAGAGATAAAACAAAACAGCAAAAGAGAAGCTGCATGACATGGCCTCAGGGTCAAGCATCTATAGACAACCAGACCTTTCATGCTGCCAAGAGTGACTGCCTCTTAGCACAGCTTTTGTGCATTACTATACCAAGAAATCTGTTTGGTTTTCCATGCTTTGGGGATTGGTATAAAAAATTAGCTTTCTCCTGCCTGAGCTTGGTACATGGCTTGCTTCAGGATAAGATGCCTGTTAGTCAAGGCTCAGGAACTTGGTGAAGGAAAAGATCTATGATATTACATCACCTTCATCCTGTTCCTAAGTGGCTTTGTACTCAGCTGTAGAACAGTGTAGAGGATAATGGGTCAAGCCCTAAAAAAGGAATTAAGGATATGACAACATTTTTCTATTAAAAATACACATTTGAGCAAATATCAAAACTTGAACATAATGTATTAATAATCTAATCCTTACTCTTGAAACTTAGAGGGACTTGTTCTCCTGCTGTTCTCCATTTCCTCTGTGTCTTATACTCTTTCTGCCTTCTCTTCTGCGGGGTTCCTTGAGCTTTGTGGGGAGGGATTTAATGGAGAGATCCAACTTAAAGCTGTGTGTTCTAAGGTCTGTCTGTCTTTATAATGTCTGGCTGTAGGTCTCTGAATCTGTTCCTGTCTGCTGCAAGTGGAAGCTTTCCTAATGATGGCTGAATAAGGCATTAATCTATGAGATAACACAGTATCATTAGGAGTTATTTCCTTGCTACTTCGTTTTGAGATCAGTATTATTTGGCTTTTACCCTAGGTCTCTGGGCTATATAGACTCTGGTTCTTTGTCTCACACACACAGTGTGATGAGTATGGGTTTCATCTTGCGGAGTGGGCCTTAAGTCATATCAAAAAGGAGTAGCTTTTTAACGTAATTCTGGCTCATTTTTTAAAGCAATTTTAACTTTTTGGTTAAAATACAATTACATCACTTCCTTTCCATTTCTACCCTTTAACCTCTCCAATGTCCTCTCCCTCTAACCTCTACCATGCCACCCAGCACTTCTCAAGTTAATGGTCTCTATTTTTTTTGTTATAACATTTAAATGTATAAACATATAAATACAGTCTATTGAATCTGTTCAATGTTGTTTATATGTATATAATTTGAGGGCTGACCACTTTGTATGGGATGAGTACTTAGGGTTGAGGGGTGACTCATCCTTGACTGGTGTTTCCTCTCTCAGCAGTCATCCCTGGAAAGGTTGGCTAGAACTGGAGAAATCGTCTTACCAAGTGGTTCATTCATGTGTTGGTGAGCTTGAGCTGGCCATTGGAAGGAAATTTCTTAATAGGGTTGCTTAGTGTGCTTGTAGCATGGAAGTGGGCTTGCTAAGAGGTAGAGAGGTAAGGAAAGGTGAGCATGTCAAACATATTTCATGAAACAAGCTTACAAGTTACATGCCCTTAGTCTTTAATTATTGTTTTTTATTGATTTATTTTAAACTTTATTATAAACTTAGAAATACAAAAACCATACACCAAGATTAACCAAATTCAAAGGCTACACAACACAATGAGTTTTTGTACTGTTACAGCATTTTTGTAATCATGGTATCTCCTCTGCCAGATGAGTATGCATAGCCAATATATAAAACATTTACTTTAATGTGTGTGTCCATGTGTGTACATTTCCTCATGCAATAGCATATGTGTGTCACAGCACATATGTGATGGTAAGAGACCAACTTGCAGGATTTGTTCTCTCATTCCTCCATGTGACTTAACTCATGACATTATTCTTGGCTGGAAGTGTCTTTACACATATTATCATCTTATTGACGCACATGCCATCACTTTTATAGACTATATTCCACTGGAATCAAGTCACTAAATCCAGGCCATACTCAAGAGAAGACAGATAATTCCAGTTTTTGAAGGAGTGAACATGAGAGATTTCGGTATAAAGTTACAACCACCACCTAGTACTTTCTGCATCTCTGTTGCTTTCTGGCTGTCAGGAACTTTTGGAAATTTCAAGTTTGCTGATTTTTTTTCAAGTTTGCACTTTTTTTCTTCTTCACAGATTTTCTTCAAGTTCTCAGGATTTTGGTGATCCAAGTTCTTCATTCTGTTTTGCAGCCTTTGTACTATTCCTTTTGCCATATTTTACATACAATGTTAAGGATAATATTTTTACCCCCTAAATCAAATACATGAGTATAGACATCTCCAAGTCCATTGGACCTAATTTTGCCTGGATCTAAGTTCATAGATCTGAGTTACCATGATATAGTTATTCCATGGTATCAAAAGAAGGTTGATTCCACTACTCCCTATAAATACCAATATTTTAGATACATACATCCCTTTTATTTTTCATATATACCATGTGTATTTTCCTATATATTTAATTCATCTTATGAGTATTTATCATACTGGTTAAAATATAAATGACATGTAAATAATTCTTACGCTGTATTGTCTAAGGAGTCCTGTCAAAATATTTGTGCACATTCACCACATCCATATCCTCACATGTATTAAAATACTAAGTTGCACAAAATTCAGGAAAATAGAACTCTAAGAGTACTAGAGATAGGTTAAGCATCCGTGAAGTAGGAAGAGGACATCTAAGCCCACCTATCTTGCTTTCTGTGGTGTAAAAGTTCAAATTTTGCATTTTGGAACTTTCTGAAGTTGTTCTCCAGTATCTTCTCTGTGGATCTGGTTGAAACTATAAATGCAGAATTACTGTACACAGAATACTATTTTATGAACAGTAGGTGTCATTTCTGAAACACTCTATACTGTACATGATTTCAAAGTTTTATATACACTCACCTGAAGTTCATATTACCAAGTCTACCCCTATTGACAATGGAACTTGACATCCAGTCTCCTGAACTCCCAATTTCTTTTCTTCTGGGGTTAAGCATGGTTCAATTCTGGCATGAACTCTTTACCTTTGAATTCTTATGAGCATCTTCTTTATCTTTTCTCACATAGAGCTAAGCACTCTCCCACAGGACATGGTTTCTTCCACAGAATTCTCAGATTACATTTTCTTACCTGCTTCTTTTGGACATTAATTTAAAAGAAAACCAACGAAAAGCTCCCCACATGATTCTAACATGCAGGCGTGCTTGAGAACATTTTTCCAGGTTCTACACTACTCTGTTCTTTCAGATGATTCAGTACAGTCTATACTGACTTTTCTGCTGTTTCTCTAACCTGAATAGCATTGTTCTGCTTCAGACTTTTGAAATAATTCTTCTGCAATACTCTTTGACTAGAAAGTTCTAGAATACTCTTTACCTAGAAACCTGCATAGCTTCTTCTTTTGTTCTTTCATCTTTCTGCTTCAAAGTATACTATCAATGACATCCTGAATTATCCTGTGAAAACTGAGAACTCATTTTAGTGCTTTTTATTTTTAATATTTTTATCATATAAAATATTATAAACTTTTCTGTTAAATATTTATTATCTGTCTCTGAATACTCTAATAACAGTGGCAGTCTAATTTGTTCATTGCCTACAAACAAATATACACAGTAAATTTACTTAATAACTGATCAATAAATGGCCCATAAATATTTTTAAAAAGCTGAGCAGCAGAAACTTTTCTATATTATATTGTTAGTAATTACATGTGTTTGAAAGAGGTGTTACTTTATGGAATAAATGTAATGATAATCCTAATCAAATACTGCAGTGGTAATTGGGTTTGGAAGATTGACTTGTTAGGTGCATTGAAGATGACAAATTGTCTTACTTAAAAATAGTCTTACTTGGATGATGAGAAGAGAAGATAACAGAAAAGGGAAGACACTGCTATTTTAATCTACAGTGTTGCATTTTTAGCAGCCAGAAGAAGGCCACCAAGATATCCAACTTTACTCAACTTCAAGGCTCAGAACACCTGACTATGTAATCAGATAGTGACCAGTGCTTGCTGTTGTAACATACTCAGACATTAGCTACTTTGGTGGGCTGGTCTTGAAAAAATGTCTAAGAGAATTTGGGAGTGGCCATGGTTACAGGGATGGTTGTTCAGTCTCTTATAATGTTTTTTGTAACTCTTGTCTGGGTTTAATCAATGAGTTGGTGGCTGAGAAAAAACATATTATAAATGTCTTTTTAGAAGATCTAAATATGAACAAAAATTATACGTGAATAATATATCACTTTTTTGAAGCTAAAGAAGGAAGAATCATCCAGAATTTTACATTTTCCACTATTTGGTACATTGGAAAACCATTACAACAAAGTAAAGATAAGTCTTTAGTAGGTGTTATTCAAAGTTTTCTAATAAATCTGATTTTTGGGGGATTATAAATGTAAGAGCCCTTCAAAACATTGATTCTCCGCATGTAATAACACATTTTCAATTGATTTGCCCATCTCCAGAGACAGCAGATATTATATTTCTCTGAGTCAAATTGACTTCTTTAATCAATTTTTCATTCATCAAAGGGTCAAATATCTTCCTTCTTTTGGGTTATTCTGGGGTTGTGGGCTTATGAACCACATGAACATATGGCAGGTAAGGTTTGGACTGTGATGAATCTGTTCCATGCCTAGGTCTTGGGAATCACCTGAAGTTGTTCTACTTCTGTGCCTGTTGAGTTTTGGGGACCTTTGTTGAGTAGTGCTTGAAAAAATCTTAGAGTCTGACCAGTTAAGAGCACAAAATGTTAAGAGAGCAGGGCATTTGAATACACAGAAGCTCTATTTCGATTTCTTGAGGAGGATAAAGAGGATCATGAGGTCTTTTCCGTATTATTTTTCTATTATATGTTGTGATGGTTTGTATATGCTTGTCCCAGGGAGTGGCACTATTAGAAGGTGTGGCCTTGTTGAAGTAGTCATGTCACTTTGGGTCTGGGCTTTAAAACATTAATATTAGTTGTCTGGAAGCCAGTATTATGCTAGCAGACTTCAGATGAAGATGCAGAACTCTCATCTCTGTTTGTATTATGCCTGCATAGATGCTGCCCTACTCTCACCTTGATGATAATGGACTGAACATCTGAACCTGTAAGCCAGCCCCAATTAAATATTGTCCTTTATAAGACTTGCCTTGGTCATGGCATCTGTCCACAATAGTAAAACCTTAACTAAAACATATGTTCTCCCTGAGCAATCTTTTATCAAATACCTGTTACTCATCCTGAGATGTTGCCATCAAATAACAACAAAGCATACACTATTCATTTTATCTAGAAGCTATCCATATAGAAAACTAAATTTTTCTTGAAATAGCAATGGACCCAACTAACTGTCTGTGAATTTAGTCTGAAATTGTTATGAGGTCTTTTTGTTATTATTATTATTATTTGCAGTGAAAGAAGTAGATAGGAAAAGTTTATGTTCTCATGGTCTTTTTATCTAACTACAAATAAAGGATACTCTCAGAGACTTTAATCCCAGTACAGTCTACATTGGTCTTGTTTTTAAAGATTTCATTCTATATAGGTTCTCATATAATAATTTTTTTAGCTCTTATTATTTATGAAGTGCTTTGAGTATGCAACATTGTGATGAGGTTCACTGACTATCTGCTATGTTCTCTCCCGGTTTTTGGTTGTTTGTTTTGTTTTGTCTGGTTTTGTTTTATTTTGGCCAGGGGATTAAAGAGCCTCGAGCTGTGTCACCATGTGTCACCTTGAAGCAAATGTCTTCAATCTTTCCATTTTAGCATCCATAATTTGGCAGCATTTGCAGAAGTCACTTTTGAACTCTCTGTTTAGTTGAAGACGTTCCTGAGCCCACATGCTGCTTCGTTAATAACCAGACAGTGGAGGTACATGGGGTATCATGTTGATGTTGACAGTGGAGGAGGAAAGAAGACATTGTGCATCTTTTCTGATGAGGCTTTGACATGGGAAAAAGCAAATTCTTGGTAAATCTTTATCAAATGAGTAAAAATAGTATTCTGAAGACTACTAATTACTTTTCAACAGCTGTGTTAGAAACAGCTCAACTAATTCTGATATAAAAACCATGAGTTTCTTGGAGCCAAAGCCTGGCCCTCATTGCTGTATCCTCAGTCAGTGTTTTTCTGTTGAACCTCAGTCCATGCTAAGTGAACACTAAAACACTTCTAAATCTCATGTGAACAGTAATAACTCCAACTACTATTAAGTTCTCTTTCTTTGATGTTTTTTCTTCTTAATAATTTATTGTTTTGATATATTATTAGTTTCCTATGACTACTATAATAAACCACCACAAATTGATGATTTTGAACAGTAGAAGAGGATCCTTCCACTCTTCTAGAGGCCAGAATTCTAAAATCTATGTGGCTACAGGAATGCCTCTGATGTCAGCTGCTAGAAAAAAAAATGCCCTTACAAAATAAGGTCAAGTTAATAGCTTCTGTGAGAATATATTACTGGGTGTTTAGTAGTCATCTTGGCTACTTAATTTGAAGACTATTTTCTCTTTCCTGATTTTGGTGCACAAATCTCTGTATTCTTCACTACTTGTATCTGAGCAGACATTTCTAAGAGGCAATAATATATCATAATATAAGTTAGGAGACCTGGGCTGTGGTTTTAATTTTTCAGTTTTCACTATCAGAAAATGTGATCTTGGATAAATTTAATCACGTTGAGTCTTATTTTTCATGTTGGTTGCAAATATAGAAACCAATTAGGCTTAGCTCAAGGAAAAGGGAAAAAATCATTGTAAGTTATAGCATCTTCTCACAAAGCTCAAGGACAAGGATGCAGGCCAATCCAGGAAGAAATTACATCATGGAGTTGAGAAGTTTTAAGACTCTCAAAATTTGTAGTCTTTATTCCCCCTGAAATCTATGTAATTCTCTCCACATCCCTCCACATCCAGATTGGTATTTTTTTTTTCTGACAAAACCTCTGAAACTTAGTGTTACTGTTTTGTCTGTGTGGATAGCATCTCTGCATTTTCAACTACCACTTCTGGTCTCTCCTATCTCACTTTCTTCTCTATATTTTAACTTTGCCAAAATCTTTATTTCTGTCCCTGTTCCTGTACTTCTCAGTGAGGGAAAAGAGGAATCCCACTGAAATTGGACCTGTTTTCTTTAGTCAACCAGCTCTGACCAGAGAAGCCACACTATTCAAAAAGGGACTTTGAGACACAAGCTAAGCAGTGTCTGGAGTAAAGCTAGGAGTGTCTAGGAGTTTACTGGAGTAAAGAGAATTGCAGTGAACACAAAGTTAGAGTTTGCCAGATTCATAAAAACATGTACTATCATTCTCTTCTGGAGAATGGAGTTGATAGCTCCTCATTTACTTACTTCACAATGGTTTTTCTTTTTTTCTATTTTTTGATGATCACAGCAGACACTGTACCTAAGAATATATTTCAAATTGTGTATTATTATGCACTTGAAAGCACTATTTTAAAGTTTACAGTACAAAATTTAAGTTTTAAGCAAGTAACAGTCTTCATCTTGATGGATGAAAAGGGTAATTCATCCAATTGTGAAGTGGATAATGATTTTTTTAAGGGAGCATTGCTGTGACTCCTAAAGTTTGCTTTTTTTAAAAAAATCATATCTGCAGCAACAGGGAATCATAATTTTTGAAACAGGCATTCAGCAGTGTGCATAAAGAAGAAATCAGTACAAGAAGCTGAGAATGGCTTCAGTGTTTATATTGACAATACAAAAGCATTTACTGAGTTTTGGACATAGAAAACACTAGATTTAAATGTGATAATTTCTCAATTATTTATTACACAGGTCATTTATTTTTGAATATGTCATGAAAATCAGGATAAATGTTTAGCTGTAGGAGCTATCAGTTTAATAAGAAAATAAAAGAAGTTAGTCAAATTCTTGGGAAGTTGTGATTCTTGGAGTGGAGAAGACAAAAATAGAGAGAAGGCTATACATCTTGCACATTTTTCCAGGAAAGTCATTAGAATTGTTTCTGTTTCCTCTCATATCCAAGGCTAGAGCCACAGTAGAGCCACTTCTTTTGGATTCACAGTTCTTTCTACCAGAAAAAGTTTCTAAGATTAAGAAGGCCACCAATGGGAGAAAAAATCCTAGAGTGATCTCCTTGGCTCAATACATTCTGGGTAAGAGGGAAATATAAATTCTTGTGTTTACAATCACCTTTCTGGACTTTCTTTTAGAATTTTAACAAATGAATACTCTGATTGAACAAATTCTTAGAGTATATATGGTAAAAATGTTAAAGAATTTGTCCTAAATCTTCAAATCTAGACTTCATTGGATTGTAGAAAGGACAACTCAAGCAACACATGTAAGACATCACTGGTCATTGAAGTAAGACACTATTCTGTATTTGGAGACAATTGTATGTAGTTTCTCAGAATGTCACCTGTGTAGAAAATCCCCTATTAAGAATCTAAATCAAGAGACAGCTAATTGAAAATTGGGGGTCCTGGCTATCTTTGTATTATTACCACTAGCACTAAACTCATAAGCAGGTGCTCACTAAATGATGGATTAAGGAACACTCTGCTGAACATGGCCTTTGGCAATATGGCACGAAGATTCATCTGTCTTATTTTATGAAGCATCAGCAATTTCTGATTCATACTCTGAAAATGGCAGTGTTCCCTGGAGGCACAAATACATAATTTTTCTCATGGCAGTTGAGAACACCACTATGTGGCTTGTCTTCAGTTAAAAATGGAAAGATTAGTGTTGGCCATGAGAGCAGACCCTTCTTTCAAAGAGAGGGTCTCTGACAATTAAGACTGAAAAGCAACTCTCAGCCTAAGGAAAGGGATGGAAAGAATCTCTTCCATAAAATAATTTGATGTCTTGCAATTTCTGTCATTTAGGAAACCAGGTCACTATTCTTTTAAATTATTTCTTTTGATTTGAGATTGAAACACAATTGCATCATTTTCTTTTCCCCTCTCCAAACCCTGCTATATACCCCTCCTTGTTCTCCTTAAAAATCTACATCATCTTTTTTTCATTAATTACTGTTATGATTCATATATGTACATGTATTTGCATATGTGTTTCTAAATATAATCTGTTCTGTGTATATGTTACATTTATGTATATTTTCAGGGTATGATCATTTGATATTGGATAACCAATAAGTGTACACTTCCAAGGAGAAAACTATTTTCTTCATTCTCAGCATTCCTTGTTTGCCTATAGCTAAATGAATAGGACTGAGTCTCAGTCTTTTTTCTGGCAACTTTGAAATGTCTATTGTTGCTGTCCATTGTTCCTAAACAGAGTAAAGTATGCCAGTATTGGTGCTGTAGTGCAACCACTGTGGTAATGGTGAGGGGAGATAAAAATTATATCTCATAGTCTCTTCAAACATTTATTTGCACATCACATATATTGTTCTTTTATATAAGTATACTCATGTCACACTTTTCAAGATTTGCAGATTCAACCCACCAAGAAAATGCCTCTGTCATTCATTATTCTTCTATACTGTGTTATTTCAGTTCTACCCTTCATGTGCCTCGTGCTTTGTATGGTTTGTATGGTCCTTTTGGGAACTAGAGGATTCAATTTTACACACTTCAGAATGAGCAGACGGTAAGCAAAAATCCCTCCCAGGGGTGACTTGGAAAGACAATGAGTAGGGTTACTACCACTTATATTCTTTCTTCTTAGACCCATATGTTTTTCTTTCTGTGGAGAAAACACTATATAGAAGTCCCAGTTCAGCATCTGTATGGCATTCTTAACTTGGTCTTCAATACGTTTTTAGAAGACCATTTTAATGCTCCATCAAGGAGACCATTTCTTAATTGTCTAGTATTTAATTCCACTCGTGGAGTCCATGGTTGTGCTCATTTTCTGCACGATATTTTGCTTATTAAGGAGGGTCTGGCTTTCCTCCCCAAATATGGTGAAAATAGAGACTTTGTTAGCATGGAATGCGAAGTCCTGTATAATTTTCTGTTCTAATGGGAAGAAAGTTTTGGTCATTCCTGGAAAGAAATAGTCCAAAATAATCAACTTACAGCCAGATTTTTATTATTTTTCTTGATAAACAGCGCCATACTTGCTTGAGATACATTATTGACTAACCAAATGGGGCAGTAGTTATAGGAGATTTGGTAAGTTGCAATACCTATCTTTGGGATCATGTACACAGAGTTAAGTCATTTTCTGCTACTATGACAAACTATTTGAAGAATGATAACTTCAAAAGAAAAAGTATTTTGGATCATGGTTTTAGTTTAAAGCTGATAAACTATTGCTTTGGTTCTAGGTAAGGCAAAATATCATTCATGATGGCGAGAACATACAGCAGCGGAATCTATTTAACTTAGGGTGGACTCGAAGGAGACAAGAAGGAAGAGAATCTTCACTAAAAATACTTAACACACACACACATACACATATGTATGTGTATGTGTATGTGTATATGTATATATGGAAGATGCAACATCCTTTTCTGTTTACTTGGTATATTAGCCAAGTGCAAAAGGGTATGTGTGACCACTGGAATTGTAAAACTTAAGTTAAAAGTTTCTAAGTGCTTAGGATTTTGTCTATATTACCTAGTATATGTAACCTATCATATTCTGTAGTCACCTGATCATATTGTGATCACCTTTGCATGGCATGAGATGATCCACAGGATAGATCAGAGAGGTGTTTAGTGGGAATGGCTTATAAAATTGCATTGAAAAAAAAAAACAGAAGGTAGCAGGAACATTGGGGAACAGGCCTTATCTACAGAGCTGAGGCATCAAAGGAGCATGCTTCTTTTATAATAAGGATTTAGAATGCTCAATGGTGTGTATCATTGGAACTGTCATCAAGGATCCAGAGTTCAAAAGACTGGCATACTTATAAAGATACTCCCACTACTGTCTTTGTCCCCAGGTTCAAATTGCTTCTTTTTTTCTCTCTGATTGGTTACACAGACACTGTTTTAGTCAACGTGTCAGTGTTCTATTGCTGTGGAGAGACACCATGACCATGGCAACTCTCATAAGAAAAGCATTTAATTGGGGTTGACTTTCAATTTAGAGGTGAATCCATCGTCATCATGAGAAACATGGTGACATACATATAAGCAGACCTAGTGCTAGAGAATCACTGAGATTTCTACATCTAGATCCATGGGGGGCGGGGGGTGGGAAGAGAGAGAGAGAAAGAGGGGGAGGAGTCTGGATTTGGCTTGAGCATTTGAAACCAACAAGCCCACACCCAGTGACATACTTTCTCCAGCAAGGTCACACCTACACCAACAAGGCCATATATCCTAACCCTTGTAAAATAGCTCTATTACCTAATGACCATACATTCAAATATATGAGCCTATGGGGGCCATTCCCATTCAAACTACCACAGATACTCACCATCCTGCTTCTAACATACAAAGGTAGAGCCTAGGTGATGGCAACTGATGCTCAACACCCTGCTGGTAGCATGTGCAAATGGACATGAAGTGGTTTGCCACCATATTTAATACTATTACTGAAAATTTACCCCCATGCTTGAAAAAGAGATGGCAAAAATGGCACAGACAGATCCTCTGTTTTGTTTCCACCCTGAAAAATTTCATCTATGTGTCTTTGGCTGAGCCTAACTCACACAAAAAGCTTCAGTATTAAGGAAAGCCAGGAGTTACAGATTTCAGCTTTCCTTTCTTCGTCCTTCAGAAAGACAAATTGGAAGGATGAAGTGGATACTGGGAAGAATTCCATGTGTTCCATTTCAATAGTGATCCATTATCAAATTAAAGAAATATGTTTAAAAATGATTAAGTGTCTGATGATTTATGAACATACATTTCTGTAGCCATATGTAGATAATATGTAACACTTCTTTGATTTTCCTTCTTAACCTCTTCATAGTCTAAGTACTAAATTCACAAATTGAAATGTTGTATGATTAATATTCTAAACATGGGTATATAGCCACTTTGTTCAAGAGTCCAGCTGAAAACCACCTTTACTTTTCTGTAAAGTAAATGCTTAGAGGATGACCCCTTAGGTACATACTTTCTAGTGTGGTGTGGTTAAGAACTTCGAATGTAGTCAATTTGAATTTGGCCATGCTGCAAGTGTAAAGTAGATATGGATTTTTAAAAGGAGTATGAAAGAATGTAAAATATCATATTGATAATAATATTCAAATTACATGATGAACTGATAATGCTTTAGAAATATTGGGTTAAATAAAGTGTATTATTAAAATTAAATTTTACTTCCTTATGTCTGCATATTGAAAACTCTGTTACCACATGAATGAAGGTTTTATATATATGGTTGTTTTCATTATATTTCTTTTGAATAACACTCTCTTTAATTAAAAGAAAGCATAACATTCACCACTAGCTAGCTTACTGGAGGAGGGATTGTGTTGGGAAAGCTACAGAATTATTCTCTAAATGCTACCTTTCAAGATTCTGTCTCTCCCCTTCTGAGCACTTCTACCATGTTGTGGATTTTCTTATTTCTCTGGTCTTAATTTTCTACATTATGACACAAATGAGCTTTTAAAGCTTCATTAAAAACATTATGAGAAGCTCTAAAGAAATATGACTTTCTGATTTCGATAACTTTTCTGCTCTGCTCTCTGAGTTATGAGTCTCTGCAATATTCTGTTTTATTTATTCTGAATATCCTGGTATTCACCTGAACACAGAACCCATCATATCACCTGGTCTTTAAAATAATACTAGACACACAAGTCTTCATATATCTTGGGGAAGAAAGATGAAGGGCTTCTCTCTGCATGTTTAAAGAACCATGTGAACTCCAGTTAGGCAATTTAACCTTTCCTCCACCACTCTTTTACTAAGCCAATGGGGGCTCCATATCCTTCCTGCTTCGTCTTTCCATCTTCCAATATCTTCGCACCTCACTGCCCCCTTCTTCCCTCTCCAAGATTCTCTCTTGTTAAAATTCCTTTCCCTTCATTAGGCAGAACAGTTTAATTGCTGTATTGTGTTACTGAAGCATTTCCTTAGGGTCTCATACTCTAAAGAAAGTAATTTTTTTGAATAAATATAAAGTCTCCCTGAGAGGAATTTGAGGGAATATGATTTTATTCATTTCATTATACAGAATAAATTGGATAAGCTTAGAATGTAAAGGTTTTTAGTGCTAAGAAATTTGGGGAAAACAAAAAGAAGCAGAAGAAGCAGAAGCAAGAAGCAAGAAGCAAGGAGAAGGAGAAGGAGAAGGAGAAGGAGAAGGAGAAGGAGAAGGA
>NW_021620215.1:61497-68408 GCF_004785775.1 Grammomys surdaster | reverse complement strand
AAGGAGAAGGAGAAGGAGAAGGAGAAGGAGAAGGAGAAGGAGAAGGAAGAAGAGGAAGAAGAAGAAGAAGAAGAAGAAGAAGAAGAAGAAGAAGAAGAAGAAGAAGAAGAAGAAGAAGGAGAAAAAGATTTATCATGTCCCAAATCTTCTTGGCATGAGATAGCCACCTTGTTACCACATTTTGGCTGAGATGTCCTACCTGGAACTTGTACCTTTCTTTCAAAATGTTATTTCTAAGAAGGTAGATTTCATTGTGTTTTACTTTACTAAGAGCTATTTATCAGCTTGAAGGGTTAGGGCAATTCATATTTTTCTTCTCTACCTCATTGCACAGAGATCCTTAATAATGAGATCCTTAATAATAATCCCCCTTGAGAACAACATTTTTTGATAGGCCATAGTTCAGTCTGGGAATCTATGCTAATTTTGGGTACATGAGCTCATTTGTTGGCTCATATTATCAACTATGCTCTGTTCTCCCGCTTCTATGAAATTTATCTCTAGAATGACCCATTTGCTAGGATAATGGCTTCATAAAAATATAACCAATGTAATAGTGTCTTACTCCCATAAATATATTGAAATACAGCACATTAGAAGCATTTTTCCGTTTATTAGCATGATACAGCGTTAAGTGTTTTACATGCAATTAGTGCATTGTAATTCTTAGCTACAGAGATATGGGCATTATTATTTTTAAATAGTAAACTAAGGTTCAAAATATTAAGAAATTTTCCACAGGCCACAGAAAGCTCTAATACCACCCATGTGATCTCAGCCTCCCATATTCCATATGCTGCACAAAAGGCATCATAAAGCATGAGATCCTTATTATTAGAGATGATCTAATCCTACATCCTAGTTTACAGCTTTATAAATTAATAGCAGATGTCTGAACTAATGTCTATACTAATTAGAGCCAGCCTGACTCCAAGCATGAGCTGCTTGATAGTACATTAGACATTTAGGCACATACAAGAGTTATTGTTAGTCATTTAGCTTGCCAAAGGTTTTAAGTACCTTATTCCTTAATGACCATCTAAAGAAAACCGATAAGCTTTTAGGATGTGCCTTCTCAGGGATGGGCAGACATGAAGTAACTTACTACCATTTTTTTTTAACTTATATGATCAGTGTTTGATATAAACTTTCAGTAGCAAATGACAATATGTATGAAATAGAAGTTAAGATGAATGAGATATAAAGAAAACTGTTAGTGTTAATATTTTGAGAAACAGGCTCAGGAGGCATAGTTCCACATAGCAATTTCAGTAGCTCAAGGAGTTCCAGCAGACATTTAGGGACCTCTACTCAGGCCTAAGCAGGACTTTTGGCTTCAAAACAGAAAAGAATTCCAGAAACCCTGGTGATTGGATGAGAATGTCTCCCATAGGGTCATATGTTTTAATTTATGGGTCCTGGTTTGATAGCACTGTTTGGGTAGGTTTAGGAGGTGTGGTCTTGTTGGAGGAGTATGCTACTGGTGACAGGCGGTTTTGAAGACATGTGTCATTCCTAGTTTACTGTTCCTGGTTGTGATTTCTGTTCAGGATGTGAGCTGTAGGATTCCTGTGCTACCATGCATCTGCTCTGCCACCATGGACTCTTACCCCTCTGAAACTGTACACTAAAACAAAGGTTTTCTTCTGTAAGTTGCTTTGGTCATGGTGTTTTATTACAGTGATAGAAAATCAACTAACACAGTAGCAGTCAGTGGCACAGTTGGGGTTTAATAAAGATATTTTAGGGGCTATGGAAGGGTTCAAAGGTTAGGAGAGTTTGCTCTACAAGAACAGGACCCATAGTCAGACCTCCCATCAGTCATGTAAAAAGCTGGCATGGCTGCACATGTGTCTGTTTGTATCTTTATCTCATTTTCTACCATCTCTCTCTCTCTGTTATCTACTTCTATCATCTATTATCTCTCTCTATTCTATCTCTAGATCTCTGTCAATCTATCTCTGTGTCTGTCTCTGACTTATCTAATGTATGCATGTATATATGTATGTATCTACCTAATATATGTGTGTATGTGTCTATCATCTATCAAACTATCAATCTATCTATCTATCTATCTATCTATCTATCTATCATCTATCTACCTGAAGGAATATTATTTTGTGTTGACAACCTTCATAGCAAATGTTGCTGATTGTGCTGGAATATTTTTTTTTTTTTTACTTTTGATAGGTGAGAAGCTTCAGGCATACTTTTGGATGAGGGACTTCTTTCTCCATGGACCTCAAAGTTTCCTGTCTTATTATTTTGCTTCATTAAAATCATGGATAATTATCTTGCCTATAAGATTTTGCCTTAGACCACTTAAGATGTTGTAATAAAATACCAGGCCTGGTAAATTTATAAACAGTAGAAATTCATTGCTCCAAGTCTGGAAACTTAGAAGTTCCAGATCAAGCCACTAACAGATAGGATGTCTGATGAGGGTTTTTTTTTTTTTCAAAGATGATTATGTGTTTTACCCTCTGGTGCAAGAGAGTTTATTAAAATATTTTTATAATAGTCTCATTCATGATAGTGGATTCTTCATTATTCAGTCACCTCTCACAGACCCTAATTCTTAATATTATCATATTGCTTATTATGTTTCAACCTGCGAAATTTGGGAGGACACCAGCTCTCTTCCTTTTTGTTTGTTTTTTTAAGAAAATAGTTCATTTTATGTGCTTGATTGTTTGGTCTCATATGTGTATACAAAACTTGTGCTTGACTGGTGTCCAGCGAGGTCAGAAGAGGGTTTAATCCCCTGGAACTGGAACTGTAGACAATTGTGAGCTGCCATGTGGGTGCTGAGAATTGTACCTAGGTCCTCTGGAAGAGCAGTAGGTGCCCCTACCTACTGAACCATCTCTCCAACCAAGGGCACCAACTTTCACACTATAGCAATGTTAAATCAAGTGTGTTGAGTACATCAGAACTAGTCAGCATTAAAAACTATGGTTATACCAGTAAAAAAGGGAATGCTGTCAGAAGAAAAGGCACAATCGACCATCCAAAGATAAATGGCATCTTTTGTAGTGTGTTCTACAGCTAACCCAGACAAACTTTTTTTCCCCATGAGGGAGTTTCAGGATGCTTCTGCATGGGTGTCATGGACACATATCTGTGGTATGGCACTGACAATTAAGTTGGAGTATACTTTAAAAATGTGTCCTTGGAATTTAATGAAATCTCTAGTTGTTGTTGGTTTGGTTGGTTGGTTTTGTTTGCTTTTTTAAAATCTTGGTTTGGACCTGTCTCCAGTGCATATGTAAGAGACCTGCTGAACTAGGAAAAATTCATTTGTGGTGTTCTGTTTTGATACTGGTCATTCTTTGCAGTGGTCACTAAAAAGGAACATAATGTAGTAGGGAAGTCTTGAATTTTGGGGTAGCCAAACCCATGTACTCCATCACTGAAATACTTTATTGAAAATATTTCTTAAGGGATTATTTTGTCATAAACTCTGAAGTGTTTCAGTGAATGTTATACACCTCAAGGCACGTATCCTAGAGCTCAGTCAGATAAGCAGACCAAGTGGCAATAGACAACAACAGTAAATGATGACACAGTGTTCAATGGAAGAGAACAACTTTATGCTGTGCAACGAGAAAGCCTCTCTCTGTACAACTGTACCACTGTGAGGAAATTGTCTTATGAGTAACAAGGCAGAAACAGAGACTCTGATCTTAGGGGAACTTTTTTTTTTGGTATAACAACTTTTTTCTTCCCCTGTGGAAGTCCAGATATAAACATTTAAAACTTAGCATCTCACATGTTCTGTTTGAACCGCTCAGCCATGCAACTGTGGTGTGTAAATATCTGTGTTGATATCCAAAGAAATTTGGATGGTGAGGTATTGTAAAACCTAATGTGGAAAGCCAGGTGGAAGCAAGGGAACCCGATTTGGTTTATAGATTTGACATTGCCTGATCTGTGGGTGTGACCAGCAGACAGTGTAGCAAGGTCAAAAGCTAAACTTGGGTTTGGGTTTTGTATGCTTGGAACAGAAGAAAGGGAGTGTGTCTGGAGGGTCTGAGTTAACTAAAAGTGGCAGAGTACAAGATGGAGGGAAGAACCACAAGTCAGCCATACATTCACGTTGCTTATGAAATGATTGAAGGTTTTAACCTGAGGTATATGTGCAAAAAGTTTCATAACTTGACAGAAATATGTCAAATGTAGTCCATGTAAATACATAGGGATAGGGCAAGGAGATTTATGAGGACAATGCCATGTGCATATTCAGAATGGAGCCTGATATAGTAGCTCACAAATGTAATCCCAGGACTCAGAAAACCAAGGCAGGAGGATTGCCGTGAGTTCAAGGGCAGCCCAGTGTACCTTAATGAGTTCTCAGCCCACTTAGGATAAAGAGTGAGACCCACTTTCAAAATAATTAGAATAAAAATGGAAATGATATTAATGGAAGTCATCTGGTAGAATAGGATTGACACCCCATTCCCATCCCTCCCTGGTAAATTCACCGTGGCGGGATTATAGTGGGTCGATTAGGAGTGGAGCGTCTGGTCTTGCTTTCGCTCTTTCTCATTTATGCCTTTGTATTTGATTTCAAAAAAGCTTTAAAATTAAATCCGAAAATTATGCCAGCTTTCTCCAGTGAATGATTTATTCTCATTTCTTCCACATTTTTAGCTGATGCAATTTTAATCTTGGAGCTGTAGCCCAGTATTTTAGAAAATATACCTGCATCAAATCAACCACCATGATTTAGCTAGCTTCACAGTGTCAATCAAGTTCCTTTCAAACCTGTGAGACTGAGTCACACACTTGTAGCATAAGGCCTTTGTACTAGGTCATCCCCTGTCTCATGCCCACTGGCTTTCAACAGGGCCTGCGTGGAGATCAGTACCAGAATTTAGAGGTTGACTGATAAGGGAGGAAAAAGGCAAAGTCTAATAAACAGAGGACAAGGAGCAGAGGGAGATGTTTGTAGAGAAATCTGACAGCTTCCCTGGAAACTGGGAAATTTTTTATCTGCAGAAAAATCAAAGCACTTGTCTTTATGTTTGTAAATTCCTTAGTTTAAAGTGAAGCTATAATTAATTACTAGTCAATAAATATTTACTATATAATTGTAACTGTCTGCACTGTATTCTGCATGTCCATGCTACTGTGTGCACGTTTCATTAGAGGTAAGTCTTGAGAGGAAGCCTCAGAAAGGCCTTAACATAACACCTTATAGCAAACAGCTCATTGGTCCGAATACCTGAATCTCAGTGATGTTTGTTTCTTTCTTCTGGCTAGATGAGCTACCAGTAAATAGCCAAAATCTGGTGAACTTCATAGTAAAAATGAATGAAAGTCATTCGCAAATGATTCAAAAAAAGAAGGACAAAATTATTAGAGAGAGATTAGGCAATAGTATACCGAAGGAGAAGGATTAACCACAGATTTCTATTCACTATCCAGAAACAGAGTTGTTGGACCATTCTTGTACATGATGGGAATGTTGTAGGTAAAATTTGTATGTTCAGATTATATTGATGCTAACAGTAGATCAGCTGGCTATGTGAATGAATTGAAATAGCTTCTCTTAAAAACTGGAAACTACAATTTTCTATGACTAGATTTTTTTCCTTAAAAATTAGTTGGTAATCCATGTCCTAAAAATATATGACTAAGTAAATATAGACATATCTATAAAAGAATATTTTGCATACATTAAATATGTTATGAGGTATGTACTACTGTTAAAACCCTTTGGTTTTAACATGTTAAATGTTTGGTTTTAATATGTTAAAATATTGTGACCTTTCTGTACTGCCTCAATACCAGTAGAAGAAAAAAATGTACTACACTTAGAAAAGTCCACATAGATTTTAATAGTTCTTGAATTCTTTATTGTATGCTTTATTTTATGCTAAAATTTTCTAGTGTAAAGCTTCATTGTTTGGCTTTCCCAGACCCCAGAGAATAGAAAAAATTTTCTTCTTTATTCAAAAGATAAAGTAACAAAAGGCTAATAGGTGCTGCAAGCAGAGAAAATAGAAGAACAACTGCAAACAAAGTGTAACAGCTAAAATAAATCTTTCTACATTAAATTAATTTAATTCTCCAAGTAAAGGGAAGCTCTTGGCTTCTTTCAATTACCTCTTTCTCTTTACCTTGACATAGTTCCCTCCTGCTCTTCAGTCCCACACTTGGGTGTTACTTGTTAATTTCGAATCTCAGTGCTCAGCCCTTTGCTTTTCTCTCCCAGAGATACAGTCTCAATATTGACCCTGTTTTCTCACTCATGTTCCCAACTTAAGGTTGAACACTTACACTTAAAGTTTCAATCACACAACCCAAGTCCACAACAAATCCTACTCTTACTTCATAGCTACATGAATCATCTTGTGCCTTTTGTCCTCAAGATGAGGGATCAGTCATCCCTTCTGTTTCCTCCCACACCATTTTTAATGAAAGCAGAGCTCTGATAGACTTTACAACAACCTTTACCGTACCCCCTTTTTCTTCCAAAGTGGTAGCTTAGATTCCAAAATCTCATGCAACCCCAAACTCTGTTCAAAACAATCATTATCTTCCTATACCCACTCATTCACATTCACTCACTTATTCATTCTTCATCACATGTGCATGTGCAACACACATACACTCACCACCACACCACCACACCATCACCACCTCCTCCTCCACCACCACCACCACCACCACCTTCACCACCACCTCCTGCTCCACCACCACCTCCACCACCACCACACCACCACACCATCACCACCTCCTCCTCCACCACCACCACCACCTTCACCACCACCTCCTGCTCCACCACCACCACACCACCACCTCTACCACCTCCACCACCACCACCACCACCACCTCACCACCACCACCACCACCACCTCCACCACCACCACCTCCACCACCACCACCACCACCATCACCACCAC
>NW_021620215.1:12341-61097 GCF_004785775.1 Grammomys surdaster | reverse complement strand
CCACCACCACCACCTCTACCACCACCACCACCACCACCTCTACCACCACCACCACCACCACACCACCACCACCACCACCACCACCTCCACCACCACCACATGAGTTGGTGTCTTTTTCATAATAACTATGCTTTCCTGTGACTGCACATTTTTACTCTGAGGTGCAATAGTAACTCCTGCATGAGTTTCCTTCTTCACAATTTCAGTTAGAATACTCATTCCAGATCTTAACAATTTCAACTTGCATATTTTTCCTTTCTTCTTTAGGAGCTTCCATCCTTTACTTAAATGAAACCTTTTCTAGTGGCATATCTGAATTAGCAGCACAGAATGTTTGTGTTTGAGACCATCATGGAGTAAATAAGTGTACAGAGTAAATTCATGCACGGAGACTACAGTATCCACAGTGGACCTGAGAATGGAGATAACTAATAAGTGATGAATGATGGACAGGGTCCAAAGCAGGGACTCAGTAGACAAAATATGACTCAAGTCTTAGGCAGACTGGTTGAGAGTGGAAAAGGATGTTATAAAGTCACTCAAAAGTTAAAATGTAAAAAAAAAATGGATTATTTGTTTTTATCCAATCAATATCCTATAATTGTAGTCTCTGGTGGCTGGTGACATTTTAAAAATGGAAACCATACATGCGCTGTGAAGTCTTAATGTGAGGCTGTTACGCATACATATCCACAGATTTATTAGGGTCAGAAACCCACAGGAACCACTTATGAGGGAAAACTTCAGGGAAACATTTGTCTGTGGGAGAAAGGCTAAGGAAAAAAATCTTAATTCCAGTTGTGATTTTTAGAGGACTGCAGGAAAGCTAGGCATCCTGCACCTCTGTCAGTAGTAACACATACATCTCTGGTCCTGTGTAGTAAAGAGTAACTACCGTTAGGGATGCTGCACCTCACTTCCGAGAAGAATGTACAGACAACAGAACCCAGGAATAAAAGTACTTTTTGCTAAAATTCCTAGAGATAAGTGAATCAAAGAAAAGTTAAAATAAGCCAATACAAAGGTACAAAGGGAAGGGAATCTTAGAAGAGAGACCATATTCCTGAATAGGATCAGTCAATTGCACAGAAATATGCACATGCTATTTGGATGAAGGCGCATAGATAATTTAGTTGAGAAGATATACTGTTTCAAGAAGGATTCTTTTGCAAGTAGATATCTGTATGTTGAAGATAAACTATATAGAAGATTAACATTAAATTTTAATCTAAGTATGGCTTCTATAAAACTCTTCGTGAAATGGAATTTGGAAGTTTTCAGAAATAACAACAGAAGCATAAACCAGAAAAGGAATATTGATACTCCATTAAAATTTGAAGTTTTGTTTTGTAGAAACAATTATAAAGATAATAAAACACTATCATTAGAGTGGAATAAATTATTTTTAAATTACATATCAATAATAGGCTTGTTTAAAAATATGTAAAGTATTTTCAAAAGTCATTTCAAAATTAAAAATTCAAAAACACATGCACAGTAGAAATTATAAACAATGGTGCAGAGAAACTAGAATTCTTGTATTTTCATATACAAATGGCGTATTCAATCTGGAATAGGGTACCTATGACATACCACCACTCTTTTAGTGTCCTTAGATGTCTCCTGGAATTGATTAGTAATAAAGTACATTTCCCACCCTCTAGGCAGCCCAGTGAGGGGTGCATTTCTCACCCCCACCCAGCAGTAATGAGACACCTCAATGAAAATAAATAGGATCTCTGCCAACATGAACCAAGAAGGCATCTCCTATGCCTTAAAGTATCAAAAAGAAAAGCTGTCTAAACTAGAACTACAATGCTTTCAAAGTGTGGAATGAAAGCCAGAATGGGTGTCAGTTCCAAGAAGGCACACATGTTACAGTCAGCTCACAGAGGGTTTAAAGTAGACACAACCTAGAAGCTGGTGAGCGACCGTGAACATGCTGTACAGGCACAAAGGGACAAGAGGGTCAGGAGAAAGCAGACAGAAGTGAGTAGATCCAGATGGGCAGACTAGAACTGGAAAATCTTCACTGTATGGATAAAACATAAACATACAACATAAACAGGAGGAGAAAGACAAACACTAGTGATGGGAAAAGAGGCCCTGGGAAGAGGAGTAGTCAAAAGAAACAGTGGAGAACTGAGAGTATATATATAAATGTGTCCTATTTCTTTTTTTTTTTTTTGGCAATGTCTAAGAAACTACTCAGTGCAAAAATAGACAATCCATTTTAACAAATAGTCCTGAGCTACTAGAGATTTGCTGGCAAGAGACGGGACTTCAGTGTAACTCTCATTTCTGATTGAGTCATAATGAGCCATATATGCAAATATAAGACACATAGCGACAAACTTTTAGAGAAAAATATGAGAGAAAAAATTTAGGTTCTAATTATAGAAAGAAATTTTGAATGAACAGTGAAAATATGATAAATTCTGTTTTAGCAAAACGCTTGCCTTTAGGGAAAATCCTGTTGATTGGATGAAAACACAAAACATTTTTTTAAAAAATATTTATTTATTATTACTATTTTTCACATCCCAATCACTGTCCCCCTCCCCATTCCCCTTCATGGAATCTTTCCTCCACCCCCTCTCCTTCTCCTCTGAGAGAGGGTGCCTCCCCTAGTTATTCCCCAATCCTGGCACATAAAGTATCTTCAGGGTTAGGTGCATCCTATCTCACTGAGGCCATAACAATTAGCCCTGCTGGGGAACAGATTCCACAGACAGGCAGTAGCTTTAGGGTCAGCCCCCATTCTAGTATTGGGGGACTGACATGAAGTCTGAGCTGCACATCTATTCCATATGTGGTGGGAGCCTTGGTCCAGCCCTTGTATGCTCTTTGATTGGTGGCTCAGTCTTTGAGAGCTCTCAAGGGTCCAAGTTAATTGACTCTGTAGGTCTTCCTGTGAAACTCCTTTCCCCTTCAGGGCCTTCAATCCTTCCCCCAACTCTTCCGTAAGAGTACTGGACCTCCATCCAGTCTTTGGCTGTGGGTATCTGCATGTACTTCAGTCAGCTGCAGGGTAGAGCTTCTCAGAGGGACAGCCATGCTAGGCTCCAATTTGCAAGCATAACAGAGTCTCGCTAATACTGTTAGAGGATTGGTACCTGTCCATGGGATATCTCAAGTTGGGTTGGCTATTGGTTGGCCATTCCCTCAGTATCTGCTACATGTTTATCCTTTCATTTCGTTTAGACAGGACAAATTTTGTGTCGAAATTTTTATGGGTGGGTTAGTGTCTTTATCTCTCCACTGGGAGTCCTGCCTGGATACAGGAGGTGGCCTCTTCAGGTTCCAAACACAATCTTTAGACTGTGAGAAAATACATTTCACAGACTCAGGGACCAGCATCTAGACTGTACAAAGGACTGTCAGGAGACTGGCATCATGGAGAACACCTTTCATCACAGGCAGTAAGATGCAGAAACAGGAGGGCCAGGAGTTCAAGGCCAGCAGTGGCTATACAAGAAGATGAATCAAAAAATGTTAGAGAGGAGAAAAAAGGTTCTAAAACTTAAAAATGAAACTCAAATTAGCATCAAGCTTGAGGATCTAAATAAACACTTCAATGAAGAGGGCATTCATATGGTAGACAAGTACAAGAATGGATGTTGAATTTTGATTGTATTAGAAAAATGATAATAAAATCATGATGTCATTATGTACCTATCAGAATAAGTACCAATGCAACAACAAATGCCAATGAAGAGTTGTTAAATTTGGGCCAGTATACATGCTGAAGGCAATTGAAAGCCATCTTCAAGGGGAAAAAGACTTAATGGTTTATTGAAAACTAGAAGTATAACTACTTTATAACTTAGCACTTTACCTTTTGCTGCCTTTATAGCAGAGAATTGAAAACATTTCATTTTAAAATCTGTATGTGAATATATGTAATATCTTTACTATTATAACTCAAAATAGATTCAATTTATATATTCTTTGGTGAGTAAAAGTTTAAACACCTGTTGCATATCTATAACACAGAGAACTATTCAGCAATTAAAAAGAACACAGTATTGATTCATATGGCAAGCCTCGTTAATCTTTATAGAATATAAAAATTACTAGAAGTTTTTGATTTTCTATTTTGCTGATATAATATTCTAGAAGTTACATGATTATAGGAATTGAGATGACACTAATATTTGTCGTGGTTTACAAGGGTATGAATGGGAAGAAGTCAGTTTGACTTAAAACACTGGATGCGCAGGATCCTTGTGGCGGTAGATTTGCAGTTGACTGTAGAAATGGATGCCAGTGCTTTGTCTGAGATACGCACAATGGTTCTCAGGATGCAGCTGTGTGTGTGTGGACAAGGTAAAGCAAATGTAGGATGCCTCTGTAGTTTCTGAATTATTTTTTACAAGGGCATGTGAAGGTGCCATTATTTCAACAAAAGGTTGAACTTTAAGAAAGGTGTGAATTTTGCTATTTTCCAACTTCAAATTTCCATATAAAGTTTTCTTAGAAAAAAGTGAGATTAATAAGTGTAATTTTTTAAAAAGTGCAACTTTCAATTAAGCTAATAATTTATCATAAGGTCAAAATCATTGTAGCAACATCAAAGACTGATTTTTTCAAATGTGAAATAAAAACTTCCTTTGTTTTACTTTAGCTGAGGTGGTTGATATGAAAAACTAATAATTTAGGGAAGTCTCAAAGAGACAGTTAGCTTTAGAATGAAGTATTACCACTAAAAACGTAAAATATTAAAACACGTGGCATATTTTTGAGTCTCATGTTTGTCAAAATAGTAGACAGCTTAAATATTTAAGAAATAGTCTGCATCACAATATAGAACACTTAACTATGTTCACTTAAAACCTCAAAACCTGCTTCTAAAGTAAAAGACTGGTCCTGTAAGTTATTTCTTTGTCTCACTGATACATATAGACATCACAATGCCTAGTATTGTGAAGCAGAATTTGTGAGAAACATCATGCATATTTTGTTAAAACACTAATTCTATGAATCATTACAAGTTTACAAAACCATTTTAAAAATGAAAAGGCAGTGGAGTTACTGATCTTCTGTTCTTTGCCTATGCTCCTGGTTAATCGATGTAAGACATTTTTATAACTATATTTAGTTCAGTATTGCTAGATTTTGAATTTTTATTGCTTTTGTGGGTATAAAATATACTTCATTGTATTTTTAATTAGCTGTTTCCCTAATATTTTTTGAAGTCTCTAGGCCATTTACATTTCTACTATGATGAATTTTCTTTTTCAATACATTTTTTTCTAAATCCAATTTTTATAAACTGTTTATGCAAACTTGCCGTCAATAATTTGTAGGTGTTTCAGCACTCATATCTCCATTTGTGGTTTACTAAGGTTTCAAGAAGTATCTTATGATTTACAGGCATTTAGAACTTAAATGAAATAAAAGTCATGAGTTTTCTCATACAAAATATTTTTCTTTCCAAGTGATCAGTATTGAATAACCAAACACCCAATTACTGTGCAATTTACTTTAATTTCTTTTTTCCTTAATAATTTACTTTTTTATTCACTTTACATTCCAATTGCAGCTCCCTCCCTCTTCTCCTCCCAATCCTACCTTTACAAATCCCTCCCTCAATTACTCCCTCCCCATCTAGTCCCAGAAGGACTAGGCAAATCTTCTCCTGCCAAGGCCCATCCAGTCAGTCCAGGTAGGGCACAGGGATCCAGTGACAGACAACAGAGTCAGATACAGCTCCTGATCTGATTGTTAGGGGAATCACTTGAAGACCAAGCTGCACATCTGCTATGAACATAGAGGGAGCCTAGGTTCAGTCTCTTCATGCTCTGTGGTTGGTGGTTCAGTCTCTGTGAACCATCCTGGGTCCAGGATAGTTAACTCTGTAAGTCTTATGAATCTTTAAACCAAAAAACAGAGAACAGCCCCCATCCTGTTTAAATCAACTTGAATTTCTTTTTAGTTATATACTCTGATGTTTATAGAAGTATGCATTTATTTACTTATTGTTTTGTCAAGGCATGTTTTCACTGGGTAATCTAGGCTGGCATTAATACCAATGTTAATGAAACTTGTTTCAGGGTTTTTTTGTAATTAATTTATCCTAAACAGTTTAAACTATTTTTATTATTTTGGTATTTTACAGATTTTTAAAAATTCAACTTCTGCCTTCTAATTACCAGTATATCAGAAGCATGTGGCTTTTGGTTTGGTCTTATATTCTGTGATGTCACTGTACTTTCTTACAAGTTTTAGAAATTTCTTATGAGTATGCTAAATATTGATGTCAATTTATCTTCCTGCCCATATTTCTGCTTTATTCATTGCCTTGCCTCATCATTGAGGACACTCAGGAGCAGGCTAGTGCCTTGTTCATGATCTTAGAAGGGAAACAACCTATTTTAAACATTAAATATGATGACAGGCAAATGCTTTACATTTTAAAAAAAGTAAAATTTAGGAAGTTCTTTCTATTCTAACTTGTTGAAAAGTTGAATAATGGTGTTGGGTTAGTTGAGGGCCTCTCCTGCGTCAGTTGATATAAACATGAGCTTTCTTCTCTCTTGTTCTATTTGTTTGTTGGGAGAGATTCTCACGCAGCAGAGCCTGGCCTTCAGCTAGTACAGCAGAGGATGCTCTAATTCCTGATACACCTGCATCCTCTTTCCAAGAGCTGATGATGCAGGACCATGCTTCCAGACTTATGTTTTTGAGTTTTCATTGTTGTTATTTGTTTTTTCTTTGAAGAGAGTTGTGACTATGTGGTCCATGTTGGCCCAGAACTCCAGATTCTCCTCCCCCTGCTTCCTGAATGCTGAGATTAGGAATGTGTACCATCAGGCCTGGCTAAAGTTTCTTCTGTAGATATTAATTGGATGGATTATAATGATTAATTTTTAATGCATGAAATGACCTTGAATGTCCAGATATTGTGGCATGTATTTTAATGTAGCATGTGTATGTCTGTGTGTGTGTGTGTGTGTGTGTGTGGTTAAATAATGCCCTGGAACTTGAGTAACAGGTGATTGTGAGCCACTATGCCAGTATTAGGGAAAAGTTCAAACCAGGTTCTTTGCAAGAACAAAAAGTGCTTGTAACCATTGAGGCATCCACACCTCTAGTACTATAATTTCTTGAATTTATAATTACTAAGTAGCAATCATTCACTTTTAGTATGCAAAGGGCTATATGAACTGTGTATATCTTCTAGGATTAGTTGTAGTATTTTGAATCTTGAAAGGAATTGACTTATTTCAGCCAAGTTACCATATTCCTAGGAACAGAGCTCTTGATATCCATCACAGACTATTAAGGTAATGTAGGGGTCAGTAGTTTGATCTTTCTTTCTTTCTTTCATGAAATTGTTAGTTTCCTTCTTCTTAAATTTCCTCTTCTTGGTTAGGCAGCCCAAACATTGATCAATTTTATTGATATTTTCAAAGCTTCAGCCTTAGGCTTTGTTGATTTTCATTATTGTTTTTCTTATTTTAATTTTGTTGATTTATACTCTAATATTTCTTTTTCTTCAGTTTAATTTAACCTTAATTTGCTCATATTTTCTAAAACAAGGATTAGATTCTTGATGCCAGATATTTCTTCTTTCCATATGTATGAATTTAAGGCTCGGTTTCAAGTAGCACTTTCTCTGCTTTCTTCTTCTTTTGATAAATGGCATTTGCATCATCATTCAGTTTAGAATCAAATTTTAAAATGTCATCCAATGGGTGTGGTGATTTAGTACTGAACCTCCAGCATGAGCTAACTCCTGCACAGAAAGTCTGAGAATTTGAAAACAACTTGGAATAAATAGTGGTAGCTTGTCTCAAAACAACGTTTCTTTCTGGATATCCTCTTTGAACCCTGGGTTATTGAGAAATTTGAAAATTAAAAATGCTCTAGAAATTCTCAGCTGTCCTCTTGTTACTGACTTTTAATTTCATAACTTCAATGTGATCTGAGGCCATGCACGTAATTTCTAGTCTCTTCATTTTCTAATCTGTGGCTTGTGGCTCAAAAGCCTCATTCTGATGAGCTTCGGCTGGACTTGGGAAGGATGTTTATGTCACTGTTGTTGGGTGGATTAGCCTGTAAATGTCAATTAAGTAAAGAGATTGATAGCTCTGTTCACTTTCTCTCCATTCCTACTGACATTCTGTCTATTAAATCTCTGAATTACTGACAGAGGGTATCACAGACTCCACTCTGATCAATGTGTCTCTGTCCTTTCAGCTCAGTTTTTGCCTTGTCTGTTTTGGTGCTTTTTTGTTTGTTGTTTGGTTGGTTTTTGTCTTTGTTGTTAAATCCACAAACATTTACGTTTCTTACAGAATTAAGATGCTTTTCCCAACATAGAACTGTATATTCACATCTTACACAATAATCTTCTTTATCTTCTATGGTCTTTCTGCTTATGAATACAGCTTATCTAAAATTTGTATGGTCGGAGCAACTTTCTCTTTGAACTGTTTCCATGGTATATCTTTTTCCATTTCTTTATGTTTAAGATGTCTAAATAGATTTCTTTTCAGATAGAACCTGTAAAGGACTTGTATGTCCAATTTTTCTTTTTAAATAAGGTCTTACTATGTAACCGTGAAGTTTGCTATGTAAACCAGGCTGGTCTTGAACTTACAGAGACCTCCCTGCCTTGGCCTCCTGAATTAAAGAAGTGTACCACCATGTCCATAGTCAGTTTTTTTTTCTTTTCTTTTTTCTGTTTTTTAAACACACACTACCAATATGAGTTTTGACTGGTGATATGTTTGGGTTAGATGCCAGCATTGTAATTGATTTATGTTCATTACACTTTGACTCAGGTCTTTGCTTTATGGTTTTGAGTATTTTATATACATCAACTGTTTCAATTGCATAGCATACCAACTCTCTTTTAAAATCCTGTTACTCTAGAATTTACAATGTGAATTTTAAGTTAATGTCAGTCTATTTTTTAAGACACACCACCCTGGATCACATGTGTGTAGGTCTTAGGAAAGCAATACTGTCCTTTCCGTTGGCCAATGCTGTCACCCATTTCACTGACCTAACAGACTGATGCTGTTACTGATTTGAAGAAACTGTTATATTTTAGGGTTTTTTGTGACTATTTTATGCTTTTCTTTTAGTTTACACAGATTTCTGACCTATGTTATTTTTCTCCTTATGAATAAAGCTACATTAACATTTCTCGAATGAGTGGTCTATTGGCTGCAGATTCCTTATGGACTATTGTTTATTTGCTCTGCTTTGCTTTTGTCTGCAAGAGTATTTCCTTTTCATGTTTGAAGAATAACTTTGCTCTTTATAGAATTCTACATGGGTAGATTTTTCATTAAGCATTTCAAGAATTTCTACATATTTTACTCTCTCTCTCTTCTCTTCCTGCTTTCATGGTGTCTGACAAGAACTCAGTATTAATGTTTCCCTTGTTCTCCATCAGTAAGGCAATCTGCTCCCCAAGGCTTCCTGCAAGATTTCCTCTTGGATCTTGGTTCTGGGCACACAGGTCATCGCATACATAGGAGGCTTTTCCTCTGCTTCTTTTGCTTTTGTGATGGTGACACCTACACTGCTTTCTGTTCTCTGAGAATCCAGGACTGGTGGCTTGATGTGCATCATTTACATTCTCTCTTTTGTCTATTCCTTTTGTTCTGACTTCATTTTGCTACTCCTTCTGTTATTGTGCCTCAGATTTTTTGATATGTTTTTCTTTTTATATTTCAGTTCGGGAAGTTCCTATTGACAAACCTTGCAGCTCAGCCTTCTTCCTTGTTTATGTTGAGTCTGGCAATGAGCCTATGAAAGTCATTTTTGTCTTTGTTGTATTTGATTTCTAAAATTACTTCTTCATTTTTTCTTTTTTTATGCTTTTTGTGTTTGGGTTACCCATCATTTTTTATCTATGTAATTATTTATATCTCATCTATTTAAAAATTATTTATTTATTCATTTCCCATACATAGTTCCTCTCCCCATTTCCTTCTCTCCTTCTAGTCCTACCCTTACCAATCTCTCCTCCATTTTTCCCTCCCATTCTCTGTAGAGAAGGGGAAGAGCTCCCCCCCAACCATTTAGTACCACCCCGCCCTGAGACATCCAGTTGCAGTGGGCTTAACTGAATCCTCTCCCACTAAGGCCCAAACAGGCAGTCCATTAGGGGAAGGGGATCCAATAGTAGACAACAGAGTCAGAGACAGGTTCTGATCCAATAGTTATGGGACCCACGTGAAGACCAAGCTGCACAATGTGTAGGGGGCCTAGGTTTAGCCCATGGTCTTTGGTTGGTGGTTCAGTTTCTGTGAGCTTCCATGGACCCAGGGTACTTTACTCTGTAGGTCTTCTTGTAGTGTCCTTGACCCTTCTGCCTCCCTCTATTTTGTCCCCCACTCTTCCAAAAGACTCTGCTAGCACCACCTGATATTTGGCTGTGGGTCTCTACATCTGTTTCCATCCACTGTTGGACAAAGCCTCTCAGGAGACAGTTATGCTACTCTCCTGTCTGTAAGCATAGAAAAATATCATTTATAGTGTCAGGATTGGCACAGATATTGGAGGGAGGGAGATATCAACCCAACTACAAAACCTTCAACCCAAAATATGTCCTGCCTATAAGATGTGCATGGATAAAGATGGAACAGAGATTGAAGGTCTGACCAACCAATGACTGTCACATCTTGAGACCCATCAGTTTTTATAGGCCATCAATTTATTCCTTTAGATCCTTTGAAACAGTTTTAATTTTCATGGTGACCAGAATGACCTGGCTGGTATTTCTAATAACACTGGATCCAGTTTGATAAGTTTTTAAAAAAGAATTTGTTCTTTAGTTTTCACAATGACTTGTGTGTGGGTTTTTTTTTTTTAATGTCAAGAGCCATATGTTTTGTTTTAGGTGATATGGAAAGGTGGAGATCAGTTTTGATGTGAGGATTTATGCTGTTCTGGACAGATGCTAAGGAGCCATGTTGCTCTGGTGTTTTGTTGTTGCCTCTTGACTTTGAATTCCCTAAGCACCCTTCCTCAGAGTGTTGTATCCTCTGGTCCTCTCTGTTGAGATCTACTGTGACGACCTAAGAAATGCAGGGAGATCTTTATATACTCCATGTATTACTCTCTGTTAGCTGTGTACTTTGCAAAGAGGTCCTCTCATTACGTAGGCTGTCTCTACACTGTGCTGAGCTTATTAAATTCCTTCCTCGATTCTTACTATTATTTTCTAAGCTAATGGAAATCTTTTTTTATAAGGTCCTTGCCTATGCTTACATCTTTACAGTTCCTTCCCTGATTTCTTCTAGCATTTTAAAAGTTTCAGGTCTCACATTAAGATCTTTGATTGATTTTGAACAACTTTTCTTTTGTAGAATGTAGGGTATAAGACTCCACTTTCATTCTTCTGCATGTGAATATCCAGTTTTCTTAGCATCATTTATTGAACAGGCTATCTGTCCTCTGATTTTTTTTTTGGTACATTCATCAAAGCTCAGAAGTCTGTAGCAGTGTGAGTTAGTTTTATGGGCCTCCTACTTGATTCCATTTCTTTACATGTCTGTTTAAGTCAGCATGGTGTTGTTTTGAAATTAGGCCATTTACAGGAAAGTGGGTGTAACTCGAAATCATCACATTAAGTGAAATAAGGCATACAAAGAAGGCAAAGTGTCATACTGTTTCCCTTATAGACAGAGTCATAGAAGAGGGGCTATCTGGGGAAAGGAGGGGGACTAGGGAAGGGTGACAGGAGACAAATGAGCATGGTCAAAGTAAACCTATACTTGAACGAAAGTATTTTTATGAACTCTACCCCTGTGTATAATATTCACATACTAATAAGGTTTTAAGAAGTAAATTGATGGCAGTAGAGATGAGATGGATCATTTAGTAAAATGTTTGTTGTATGAGCATGAAGATATGTTTGAATATTCAGATACCACATAAAACATCAGATGTAGCTGTCCACGTTGATAATTCTAGCATTGACATTGTAGAGACAGATGAATCTTTGCTGCTCACTGGCCAGCCTATCTGGCCAAATTGCTCAAGTTCAGGTTCAGTGAAAGAGGCCCTGTCTCAAAACAATAAAGTTGCGTATAACGAGAAAGACACCTCATGTCAACATCTGCCCTTCAAATGTTTATGCATGGGTGTGCATGCACACACATGAGTACATACATATAACACACATGCAGATGAATTGGGGGAAAGATATTCCATTATCTTCCTCTTAATATTTTGGTCTTTAGTTGACCAGGGTCTTAGGTCTGTGATTCACATGAGTGTTTTTCAGAAAGAGAATTATTTTCTTCTAGTCATCTACTTTCTCTCATGCCTGAAAAAAATCCATCATTAGTTTATTTGAATTCCTTACCCTTGCTGACTAACTTTTCCCCTTTGTGAATTTGGGAAGGATTTGGGTTACTAGGTAGAGAGAATTTTCTCTCTCTTTCCAGAGATATAAAATAAAATGCAGCCCTTTGTTATGATGAACAAGCTGGCTATATTTCAAAATGATTAATCCTTCTGCCTGCCAGAATAAAGATGGTTCCTGAATCTTTATCATGAGAATCTTGCGGGGTTTCTGTATGCAAACCTCAAAAAAAGTGTGTCAGCTCCTGCTACATCATAACCCCCAGGGTTTTCTCACTTTCAAGTTCGTCTGTGCGCTGCCTGCAGCAATTCATCAACATTACAGTTAGCTATTCCCGCTTCTGCACCAGTGTCTGTTGCTCTAGGAAAGATCAGGATATCTCTGGGTAAAACCATCTCACCAAATGTTCAGCTCATAATTTGGCCTGCAACTTCACTTCTATGTCGGGCCCAAGAAAATTTGTTGATTGACAGTTTGCCCTTTTTTTCTCATTATAAGGATGGAATGACAACTTCTTAAGTTTATGAACCATATTTATATGATCAAATCATTAAAAAGGATTTGTACAGAATGAACACTGGCTGTGGCATTCATTTATTCCTCTTTGATTAGAAATAAAATAATTTAGCAATACTTACTCAACAAGACACAGTCTTACAGATCAGTTGTTCTATGATGTAGACACATAAATCAAGAAATTATAAAACAAGAGGAAGGCTAGAGAAATAAAACAGAAAAAAATGTAATATACTCCCTGCCCTCCCTGTGCCACACTGTGTATCTCATGTCCATCCTAAAAGTTCTTCTTCTCCCCCTCTAGAATTCAGCCTCACCCACCCAACTTCTCCAACTCATTTAAATAAGTTAGAATTATTAGGAAACAGAGAAGCAAAAGTGTAGAGTTTGAATTTTAAGTTGTCAAAGGTGTAAAAACAGCTTGCAGGTAATCTAGAGAGTATGTTTCCTAATGCCTTAAACTAGATGAATAGCTATAAGCTGGTCAAGGTCATAGAGAGAAACTTTTCAGAATGAAATCAGCAATGGCACACTGAGCAGTCTCACATGAGCAGTGTGGAGACCATCCTGAGAGTTTGCTGGCATAGCGACTGACATCTGTCCTTTTCCAGGCTGTTTAGAAAGGTTTCTAAACACAAGCCATTGAACATGCTAAGGTGGTTGACTGGTTTTCCCATAAAAATTACCTGCCTGGGTAATTCCTTCAAAGATTAAAGACAATCTTATAGGCTCTAGAATAGAAAGAGCCACAGAAGAAAAAAATAGCTACAGGTAACTTAGAGGTAGATGGAAAAGGAAATGTTATATTTGGCATGCTACCAAACCAATGCACATCCATCTAGAGAATTTGTTTCTTACTGAGCATCATTAGGGGAGCAACAGAGCCCAGCTCAGGTAGGCCTCACTGCCATCTCCAAGAAGGAGAAAATCAAACCTACGAATGTGTGATTATCAGGAAGGAGAGAGTCTGTTGATAAAACAAATTTGTCTACAGTAAATGAAATGGGCTTCCTGAAGAAGAGAAGCAGTGCCTGAGGATGGCTATGAGACAAATAACTGGGTGTAGATAGGAGCTTACTGTCACCAGCACATGACTTGGGCTTCTTACTACACATACTGATCACGTCTAAGCCTCACAGAGATGGAGTGTAGGTGATGTTGTCTCTGCCAACATCATAGGCCTGTGTTAAGGATCAAATGAAAACACACCGTAACTGTTTTGAAGTGGCTTATATGGTACAGCAAGGACATAGGTGCTATCAAGGACTAGAGGAATATAATTTCCAGGACCAGTAGGAGGAGCTGTTGATGCCAGGGTCCTGGAAAATAGTAAAGAAAACTAGGAGGATTTGGAGATGGTAAATGAACAGAAGAAGAACGGCCAGGCTTATCTGAGACAATAAATAATCCATGATGGAGTTACCATGAGGATATGGGAGAATCTCTATTGAGATCTCTAGAAACTGTATTTTCTACCCTTCCACTGGGTACAGAATGTGGTCCCATAACGAAAGAGAGGGGAATGATCTTTCTCTATTTTCCTATACTTACTAAGCCTGTTACCACATTGTTGAATCTACTTTTCTTGTGATTACTGGGATTCCATGGAAGACTTTGACTAGGAGATCATTTTATCAATGATACATTACAGCCACCACACAAAGAATAAAAATTTGGGGGTCAGTAGGTCACACTCAAGGCCTTCTCACTTATTAGATGTCAGTTTTTGGGTTTTCAAATTCTTGAAGATGGTTCAGAGGTCTTTGGATGATTATTATTAATACATTAAAGCAAGATTATAGGCTTCCCTTAGGCTTACAGGTGTCTCAGAGACATATGCTTCTGGATTGAAGAGCAGGGAGATGAAGTTCAACAAGGATGGATAAAGGTACTGCATATGTCCTAGACTCAGGTGATTGCACAGAGAGTGACTAGAGAACTCATGCTATCTAAAGGTTCAGGCTCTTGCAGAAATAGGACTTCATAGCTAGAGTTTTAGGAGGTTGTTTCCTACAGTGGAATAACAGGATGCCATAAAGATATGAATCTCCACTCTATGACCTCTGTGCTGCTAATTAGCATTGGTATGTGAATGGAGGAAAGTAACTGGACTGAGAACACAAATTAGTTTCCCATTATTCATAACTTAAAATTTGTGAATTGAAACTAAATTTTTCTTCATTCTATGTTCTCATTACTGGCTCAAAACTCCAGGTCAGTACTCACTAGTCTTCCAAAATTATCAAAATATACATCTACCTCTCTTCCTGTCTCCAGAACAGGCAATGAGCATAATTTACCACTATGTTCTCAGTTCCAAGATTGGACCTAACACAACCTATTGTCTCTTGAATTCTTAAATCCATAGAAGGGCCAAGTTTGGTTGTAGAACTTTAAAAACTTGTGCATGAGTAGATTTTATGTAGGAGAATACACCCATAATCCTAAATTCTCAACTGCTTCTGCATGAATAAGTATTTAGAGCTTGCATAGAGATGGAATTAGTCTTACTTTTGAGGGACCATAGGCTAAAACCAGAACACAAGGGTTCCTTTAAAACTAGATCCAGATTTCATTGTCTTGAAAATGACTATGATAATTTGTTTCATCAAGAATGTTTTTTAAGACCTTGAAATTTTTAGTATTTCTTAGGTTGACTCTCCATTGTATTACTACTGTGACTCACCATTGGGTACTGATGTACTCTGTGTAAAAAGAAAAATGCCAGGTAACTCATGCAAGCTCCAATTCTGCGTTCAGTACTTTCTGGTTTTGTTTACCCTATAATGTAAGCCCTTGACTCTGTTCTTCCTCTGCATTGTTCTGAGAAAGCAGTGAAATGATTAGTTGAAAAGGTATCTTGGACAAACAACCATAGAATGGAAAGGTGTTTACATTCACAAAGTGAACCCAAACATGAGTAGAGACAAAAATAATTTCATGGAAGAAAAAGAGTTTCCCTTGTGTTGTTGATCCAGACGAATAGTGTGTGAGAGGCTGGAATTGTTTAGAAGGTAAAGAAAATAATTGTGGATAGATCCTTGCTGGGGCAAGGAGGGGTGTTAAAGATATTTAATTCTGTAATGTCTGACTGCTCAGCTATTCTGTTCAAACAAGGTTTCTAGAAAACCTGAGTGGTAAATGACCTAAGAGTCCATGCTGATAAATGTTCTGAGTGTCTCCTATAAGGAACTGCATAGCCCTCAGCCTTGGGAGACAGCCCCTTACACCGAAAAAGAATGCCTTGTTATCCAGGAAACTGGCATTTGTTTCACTGAACTCTAGTGTGAATGTCCATTCTTAGCCTGATGAGATTTTGCTTTTTATAGATCAGGAGAAAATATCCCAAGGCTTGCATGTTTGTTATTAAATATTAAGCATGCTTTGTCGATTTCTTGATCATATTGCCTGCATATGCCTGCTTCCCTTGTGAGATAGGAAACACTTATTTTCAGGGTAAAGTACGGAACCCATTTCAGAAGTTTCATGTCATGTATCATATGAGATAAAAATTCCATGAAGGTTTGATGTTAAAATCTTTGCCTGTAATGTTTTGCTTTTAATTATGCACTTTTTATTCCCTAGTTAGCAACCCTTTTTGTTAGCAACCTATCTTGTTCTCAGACAACTTTAGGCATAGCTTGATTTTTTTGGTCATTATTTTGGTTAATTCTGAAAGGAATTTAGGATGCTATTATTTAAGGTGCAAAGATGTCTCACCTTTGGGTCTTTATATCATTTTTTTGAAAGCCTTTCTGGTCTATGGACAAATACTTCTTTCTAGTAGAAGATATGTCCTAAAAAGTCACAAGGTCTGAGACTTGGATTAGCTCAATCATTAACATGAGATCAAACCCTTTACTCCTGAACCTTCAACTGCACCTCATCCCAAATCTGAACAATACTCCATGCTCAGCCTCTGTGCCCTACTCCTTTGACTGGTAGGTTCAGTTTTGATTTAAGTGTATATATTTATCTATATATTCCTTCAAAATCTTAGTCACATTCCTCTATTTCTCATGTGATCTTAGTATCTCTAAGTCTATAGCGTAGTTTCCTAGGCATTTCCAACAGTGTCATGAGTCCACAGAAAATCTTTATAATCCAGTTCCATAGGCAATTCCCACTGCCTAAAAGTTAAATAAGTATCATGGCATGCTTATTCTACAAAATATGGCCCTACTTACCCTTCTGGTTTTATGTTATTTTGCTTATTCCTCATATAATGGAGTCAACACAGTGGGTCATTTTTCATTCTGTGTGTCATTCTTTTGCCTGAAGTTGTGTAGATTTTTACTTCGGAACTCTTTCTCCTCAATTTTTCCATATAAAATTTCTTATTAGTGTTTAAAAGATCACAGATATTTTTATAGACTTCCTTGGTATCTCTAATATGAGGTCTCTCTCTCTCCTTTCTGTTTCCTCTCTCTGGCTGTTTTTCACCCTTCTTCCTCATCAATTCATTTTCATCTTTTCTATATACCATTAACAAAGTATTGAAACTATACTTGAAATGTGCATTTTCCCTGATAGTCTTTCTGGGTCCAGAGAATAAGCTTTTTCTGTCTTTATTTTATAGGCTCCAGGATCAGGCTCATTTTCACACTTTAATTCAATATATGTCATCTGAATTGATGGATCTGCACTAACACAGAATCATCCTGAGACGTGATCTTGGGATTTCAGGCTGAGTATAGCAGCGTGGTCCTGTAAATATAGCATTCAGGGGAAGAAGGCAGAGCTATCATGAGTTGAAGATCATCTTTGGCTACATAATGAGATCATACCTCAAAAACAAAACAAAAAAGAGTCTGCTATCATAGGTATCAAGACATGCTTCAACTCTGATTGCTGATTAGTCTACCCTTGGTCAATGTCTCTAACAGTTTACTAGAACCTGAGATGAATGGAAGTAACCAGCATAGATAGTCTGTTTTCCCTCACTTATTTTATACTGAGGCCACTGTGTCTTTCTATCCTGGGAGGGGACTTGTACAGGACATTGCATATATGAACAAATTTCAACATGACTTCCAGCTTAAGAAACTCTCATGATTTCTAAAATAAGAAATAATGAGTTGTTAGAGAAATTTTAACCTGTGCTCTGAATTCTGTCATCCTTAAAGAGAGAGTCACAAGGAAACCAAAGAGTAAATTAAAAATCCTTGGCCTGTTGTTTCCTGACATTTTCTGTAGGCAGATGTTTGCCTTTCTTTGTCTGTTTAGTCACAGAACCAGGACTGTTATCTCAGCCAACAGCTTTATGTAAAGCTTTTAAACTTTCCTTCATGTCATATAGCCATTCTTATTTATTGCTTGGTACTTAAGTGTCAAGAATATAAGAGTGAAGGCTGTGAGATGTGTATCCTCATGTTTGTACCTAGCATTGGTGTTAAGAAGCACAAGACAAGTCTGTAAATTGTCACAAAACTTTCATGTTCTAGTAAAGTATCCTTGGCTTCTTTGCATTTCAGGATACTCACCACAGGGTTCATGATGAGTGGTGATGACAGCATGGTCACAGTAATCAGCTGATCCTCATTCTTGGTGTTCTTGGGCTAAGGTTTGGGGTAGTTAATGGAAGAACATCCTCAGTGGCTAGTAGTCACTATGAAGTGTGAAGCACAGAAACAAAACTGTAGGGAGAACACAAAGGATACAAAGCAGATCCATAGCCACAGTGAGTGCTAGCACATTGGTGACCCATGTCAAGTTCTCATCAACAGTAATTTTGATGGGAGATAGCTTCATCTGTGTTTGAGAACTCTGTAGAAGTGAAACCTTGGGCATCACACATATCATGGCCACAGTTAGGCCAATGCTGTAGGCCACTTACACTAGCTGGCCGCAGACCCTCTTTCATATAACAATTGTCACCTTTGGAAGTTTCAGGATATAACATAGTGCTAATATCTCATAGCTGTGAGCAGGAAGCAGTAAATGCCACCTTACATAACAAAAGAGAATGTGTGGTACAAACTAGGAATGTTGTGAGCTGTCTCTGTACAATATTGGAGAGCAATGAACAATGTCTGTAAGGAACACATGGCACTTAGGAAGAAGTACAGGCGTGTGTAAAGATGGCTATGTACTCAAATGATGGCCATAATGACGACACTGTGTGCTATGGTTATGATTCAGAGTTTAATGAACAACATCAAAAGGGTGATCTCATATTCAGAGAACTGGAAAATCCTTGGAAAATAATCCCAGTGAATAGTAATCTCAGAGGGTTGCTCTGATTCGTCATTGAGTGGTCATCAAATCTAAAATGTAAGTGAAAAGAAATAATATGGTTTTACTTTAGTCTGAAATGGTTTAACTTAGTTATCAGCTATGAATTAGGAGCACCATTTTATAGTTAATCTCTTGGCTTACTTACCTTTAGGGTCATCAGTTACAACTGCCTATGTGTCCCAAACTCATCTGGCCTGCTTCAACTGACTGTACAGCTGCTAAATGTTTCCACTGGCCCACTGCTCTGCCTCATACACAGAGGTCCATCCAGATGTTCAGTTCTGTTTAACAGTCTCATGATTCTCATGGTCTCTTGTTTACTTGGATTATTTTATACTGCCATTATTTTTTCTTCTCCTTATACTCTTGTGTACAGATATATCTCTTTAACAGCACAGATACATCTTTTCATATTTCAAGAGTTTAGAATTATATACAAATTAGATGCTTGCAAACTATTTGCTTAGGGAAGAACTGAAGAGGTTTTGCAGGATCATGAATCATCACTCCTTTGCATTCTTTAATAGAGGCAGGGAAAGGTCTATTTTGTTTTCCAAAAAGGATGAAACTTAACCAAGTACCAGTGGTTTGCCTCTCCTGGCAGAATGATGGAAGTCTGCTGACAGCTCATAGCTCTGATTCACGTATGTTGTAAACGGTTCTACATTTTTACCTTCCTCAAACTAGATGGCAAATTTACAGCCAATAGGACTTTTAAGATACGTATCCACCTACTTTGCAGAAGTAAACAATTGTATCAGGATCGATGTAGCAAATTCATGAGTCCCTCACCCAAGTAAAGGCAGACTCTTAATATAAAATGGAGGGATGCTGTGAGAATACATCATTTTGATGACGGATAAAGATCAGTTCAATTCATGTAATATTTCACATTTTTTTGCCCTTTCAAACAGTAAGCTCCTGTAGAGTATTTAAATTAAATTCTGATTTGCTTATGCATATTCAGAAAATGACGTTTTACATAAAGTAAGTCTTATCAGCAGTGAAAGCGTAGAGACTTTCTCCAAGCTTATAAAACTCCATTTAACAAAACTTGATGACCAGCACTGTTTATCATTTGTACTAAGAATGCTAAAAGAGACTGAAGCTGCAGTAGAGAATATTTCCCAATAGAGAAAATAATGTAATAATAAAATATATGGCTAACAGCATTTGTCTCTGTGAGTATGAGTCTTCTTCAGAGAGTACAAAATTCTTACCAGAGATTATTGATGCTGAATCTGATCTAGCTGAAGTCTGTTTGTTTTGAGGAAGAAAGACGGACTCTGAGAATTTAGTGAGCAACCCTACCCCTGAAACCACATAATTCTTCAAAGAGAGTTAGGGGAAAGCATTTATCCTAATGAAGAATCTCAGTTCAGGGTAACAAGCCCCAGTTTCCCTTAATCTAAAAAGCTCTAACATAGGGTTGTTCAACCAGTAGGCATAGCAGGATGTTCCTGAAAGAAGCAAAGGAAAAGAGAATGAAATGGTGGGCTCTGTGCCTCCCAATGTACAGGTTCAAGGAAGAACAGACAACTAAGAGGGGTATGATGGCTATAAGCTATTGTAAACAGGCAGCTTTTGTGGAAATTTACAAGCCTGAGTAGTCATAGACCTTGTAAATAGGTAGCCTTGGCAGTCAATACCAACTTAGATAAGGACAAGTGAGTCATAGGCAGAATCATAGTGACCTGTCCCCTGAACCTTCACCCAGCCAATACCTGGTTCTGAAAGATATCTGTATTCCTCCTGAACATCCACACTCCCGTGCCATCCCCTTCCCCACATCCTGCCTTTCTGTGTTTATAACCCCTGTGTGAATGAATTATGATTCGAGAAAAAATAAATAAATAATTTTTTTTTTAAAAAAAGAGGGTATGACAGGCCTAAGACCCAGAAGGCAGAGGAGATACATTCTCTAGGAATGTAGTATGGTTTATAGTCTGGGTAATCTTGACAGAACCTCTGTGTGTAAATGTCTTGGAAGCCAGAGAGTATAGCCTCTGTGGAGTGGCCTGAGGAGCTTCTGGGGGCTATTCCCCAAAGACATCCTGAGAGTGCCTTTGGAGCTGAGAAGAGACAGTAGCATGTACCTGAAGATCTCACTATGTGTGGGGCTTATTTGCCCAAACTGCAGAATAGTGTTTAGAAAATCTTGAGAAAGTTTTGCTTTAAGCAGAAAGCCTTACAGAAAGTTGGTTTAAACAGCTCAAGCTTAGAGCCATACTGTCTTAGACCTTAGAAAATTTAGGCTTTGCTACTTAGAGTCATGGATTCTATGCAGAATAATAATCTGGAATTTGTTTTGGAATAAAATTTGTCAGATATGAGTTGCCTAGGTGGCTATGGATTAAATTCCCAATAAAACACACACAGACACACAGACACACACACACACACACACACACACACACACACACTTCAAAACATCCCTGGTCATACAGCAGATAGTCTATGCTCTCTGTATTTGTCTGTGGCACCAAGGCTTAGAAATAAACAATCTTTAGACTCTTGGTGGCTAGGAGACAGTGTCAAGGTTTTCAACACTTGCCTTTCTATACAGGTTTTTCTTCCCTTTTCTACCTGGAAAACTTCTGTTACCCAACTGCATATTTGATACATTATGACTATTTTCTATAGTTTACTTCCTTAGTAGTTTATTACTGTAACAGACAGAGTTGATGTGTTTCCATTCTTTCTTCAGGCACTTATGATAGGCCAGGCCTTGGCAAGACTCTGGAACTATACTTACGAAGATGATTCTTAGGCAGTTAAGGACTTTATGTGTTAATAGTAGATGAGAGATGATGATAAAGTGGAGTATCATACTGAGTGAGACAGAAAGGAGCTGGGGCTTGATTAGAGGGAGGTTGAATATGGAAACGTTGCCTTGTGTAGGTGAACTGAGGCCGATGAGAAAAGTTGGACAGCATTTGGACTTTTAAATGACTTATAAAGACTTCTTAAGTGACGTTTGCTTATTCTTCCAGTTCACAGACTTAAAGTTTCTTTAGCAGCTGAGCTCATAAGAAAATGTTCTTTTTTATTTCTTTCTCTTTCTCTTTCCCTTTTTCTCTTTCTCTTTAACTACTATCCACCTTACTCTCCCCCATGTCTATCTTGCTTCCTTGCTGGAAAGAGACATCCCTGATACAGACTGACCTGGCAGCAGGGTGATTTAATGGATTTGAGGCAGGAGAAAAGAGGCAGAGAAACCAGCTTAGCTTCTGATAAAACAGAGATAATTGGGATTTATTTACAGGTTGGTGATAGTCACAGTGAAGAGATTGATGTGATGTCGATAGGGCTTGTGCCTGAATCAATGAGCAGTGGATCATGGGAAAGGAAAACCAATAAACTGTTTCATCAAGTTCATTTATTTAAATTGAAATGATTTCCATATTAATTGCCCATCATTAGATATGATCATCGGCTGTGGGATCTCAGCAGGCAGGGGATCAGGTTGGACGGTGTCCTGGAATAATTAGGAGGATTTTGAAAGCAAGGAACAAGGGTGATGCTATAAAAAATGTGATGCCTGATGAAAAGGAGAGATGTTTACTTTCCATAGCGACTAATATTTGATGGACATGTTTACAGATTTCTGTCTCATTCAATCCTCTAAAAGGATGCAGTGAAGTCAGTAGGATTAATTCAAATCACAGGTGAAAGCTGTATGAGACGCTGAGGCTGCTAGCAAGAGTAAACATGTTGGGATTTGGGATGAGAAGGAGCAAGTATATATGGCATGGCTGTAAGAAACAAAGCTCACAAAGAAGGGAAGTGGACCTGTTGTGAACAACTCTAGTTCTCTGTGTTACTTTATTTTGGAAGTAGGTTCCAGCAGTTCTTGGAGGTCGATCACCACATTCAATTTAGTTTAGGATTTTATGTCTAGACTTCCCCATTATGCTTTGCAGCAGTCAATGGGACAATGGGAGACTTTCAGGATCTGGAGTAGGTTATAAAATTGATTCACTTCAGGTTCCTGAACAATATCTACTTCTGTATCTTCTCCTACCTATTCCTGTTGCTTTGTGTGGGAGTATCCAAGCCCCCCACCATTCATGAGAGACCCTGCTCCAAACAATAAAAGTGTTCAAGACAGAATCCCAGTATGTCAACTCCTGGCTTCCACAGTCACATACACACATGTGCACAGGCAATCACATGCACACAGATGCATATACCTACATGAACACTGAGATTACAGCATCTGGCTTTTAGGTGAGAAGCTGAGGTGGTGAGCATGTTATCTACTGAGCCTAGCTCTGACAATTTTAAAATTAAAAAGAAATTCTTTCTTATACAATATATTCTGATAACAATTTCTACTGTCCCAATTCCTCCCAGATCCCCCTACTTCTCTACCTACCCAAATCCATACCTTCTCTCTCTGGGTTTCCTTAGAATACAAACAGGCTTTACAAAGTAAAAGAAAATTTAAAGACACTAAAATTAAAGACACAAAGGGAAAAGCAAACATTTTAAAAAGTAAAAAGTTAGAAAAAAGTCACAAGACACACACACATTTGCACACACACAAAACCCATAAAATAATAATTAAAACCATAATAAGTAAGCAAAAAGTCTGTAAGAAAAAAATGTACTGTGAGACAAAAAAGCCTCTAAAATGTCGTTGTATTTGTGTTGGCCATCAAGGCTGGGTATTGAGGCTGCTATTAAGTATTGTTTGCATCCACAGTGAGGCTACACGAGAGAACACCAGATTTTCTTCTGCAAGGGGTTATCTACTTGAGATAGTTTCTGAGTTAGGGATTTAGGGCTTGTTCCCACTTCCCTTCTCAGACCCGGGGCCTCATCTGACTTAGGGCTGGGCAGCTGTTTTTGCATGCTGCCATGCTATCTGTGAGTTTGTAAGAGTGTCAGTCCTATTGTGCATAGAACACTTGGTTTCTCTAGAGTTCTCCATCCTCACTGGCTCTTACAATCTTCCTGCTTCCTCTTCTGCAGAGTTCCCTGAGCTCTATGGGGAAGGATTTGATAGAGACAGCACATTTAGGATGGAATGTTCCAAGGGTCTCTCTATTTGTTCCCATCTGCTGTAGGAGGAAGCTTGCTCTGGATGAGCAAGACATTGATTTATAAGAGTATCAGAATGTCATTAAGAGTAATTTAAAAGCTACATTTCTTTTAGCAGAACAGTAGCATTTGTTTTAGCTCTAGATCCATGGCCTATTTAGTTTCTGATTCTTTGCCACTCAAGCAGTGGTGGGTATGGTTCTGTCTCATGGAGTAGGCCTTAATTCAATCAGATAGTGGTTAATTACTACAGTAACTCATCTGCCACAGCCGCACCAGCATATATGGCAGGTCATCATTGTAGATGGAAGGGTTTGTTACTAGGTTGGTATTTACCTTTCTCCTCAGGTAATATGCTGAATACTTTCCAGTACCATAAACACTGGTTATTACAGGTGAAGAATCTAGGTGGCAGGTATCAGCTCAACTTCTTTGTGTTCAGGGAGTTATATAGGTGTTTTCCTCAGCAATAGGGACTTACCAGTTTGTGGAGAACAACCAGTAGACTTGGAAACAGCCTGGGTTATTTGGAAGCTTCTATAGGGTTCCTTGGTCAACAACGCTATTAAATGTTACCCATTTCAAAACATTCTTTAATTCTTAAAATTGCCTGTAAGCATGTATGTATGTATGTATGTATGTATGTATGTATGTATGTGTAGTGTGTGTGCATGTGTGTGTGTGAGGGAGACAGAGAGAGACAGAGAGAGAGAGAGAGAGAGACAGAGAGAGAGACAGAGAGAGAGACAGAGAGAGAGAGACAGAGAGACAGAGAGAGACAGAGAGAGACAGAGAGACAGAGAGACAGAGACAGCGACAGACAGAGAGGCAGGTATATGCTCCATAGCTTGAATGTGGAAGTCAGAGGAAATGGGAGAGTTCATTCTTTTCTTCCACCATGTGGATACCAGAGATTGAATTCAGTCTTTGTAGTAAGTACATTTAGCCACTAACCTACCTTGCTGGTTCAATTTAAAAAATATCTCATGAACCTCTGACTTATAACAGTTGAATGATGATAATTATACTATTTATTTCTAATCATATAAAGCAAATCTTGAAAAGAACTATGAATATAATAAATGGTACATTCAAAGGAATATTAAAATAGTTGTATATTATTTTTAAGAGTTTCTTCAGGTAGCATGTGAGAACCGATGCACACAGAAATTCTAAGATTCCTCATATTGACTCTGCAAGACAAGGGGATGGATACTATGAGATATATTTTATAAGCCAGTAATTAGCATATTAAAGGAAAGGGTAATCTGGAGTAGAAATCAAGATGGGTAGCTAAGTGTTTTCAGTACTTTTCAGTAATTCTTGGAAGACCCTGGGAAAATAGTTACCTTTTACTGGAACACTATCAAAAACAATAGGAGAGTCTCATTTGTAATGTCAAGACCTCTTGGGAGCCAGAACCCAATCACATTGTTGTTAAAATCGAGGATCTTCATTAAGTCCACACAAGGGAGTTTATGTTGACTTCTATGTGACTCAGAACAATGTGATCATGACATCATTGTAAAGTGGTGCTAAAAGTTTCCTATGTGCCAGGAAATGTTATTCCATTGAATTAATGAGTCCAGGTCATTAACTCTGGGAGTTTGAGGTTGACATGATATTATCAGTTCCACTATAAGGACATAAAGCAAAGATCAGGCAGATTAAGTGGCTTTTCCTATGATTCATGTGTATAATAGTGGACTAATTACTCTGGACCCAGAGTTTGTATTCTGCAAACAATATTGCCTTGCTCAAGTACTTCATATTAGACATTATTGATTTTTAAAAAGAAGTCATGGTGGATAGGAACTGTGGGAAAAAGAATAAATCCATTGGTTTGATAGTCTGGCAGAAACTGAAGTCTACCACTTCTCCGTGTTTTAGTATGTATCAACTTATTTTCCTTTCAGCCAATGGCAAGTCTTCATTTATCTTTCTGATACTTCCTCTTAAACTTTGTTCTTTGTGATTTTGGCTGAGTGAAAAGATGTGCTAAAATATTTGAGGAATTAAAGTGTATTGCGTTGCAGTTTCTGAACATGTAGACCTGTTTCTAACACTGAAAAACGTCCCTAATAGCATTCAAGACATGCATAAAGCCATACTTGGGAGGTTTTTTATTTTCTAGACAAATGGAGTAGTACAGTTGAATTATTGTAAAGGAGAAAGTTGGTTAAAATAATAACCAGGAGCTTGTAAAGCAACAACAGACTGTGGCACTAGATTTTTGTATTTAAATGAAGACTGTGACACAAACTAGCTGTATTGCCTTGAAAAATCTACTTAATCATTTCATGTCTCAATCTTTTTCACCTCTGAAGTAAGAATTATAAAACATCTATTTTCTTAAGGTTTATACTGAGGGCTAAAGGAATAAAGTGCTTGAACATGCTTAAAATCTAGAATATCTTCAATACAGAACCATAATGTTATTTTATGAATGATAGCAAGTATTAAAATAATAAAAGTGAAAGGGAGAAAAGGGAATTTCTTGTTGATGCCAATTGTATTTTAATGCCTACAACTGTCTGTCATTCTTTTTGTTTTCTATAAATAACTATGAAGTTTCTACTATGTCCTAGGTACTGTTGTATGTGCAGTGAATGCAAAGAGAATAATCAGAATGAAGCCTGGTTATTTCCCTGAATAAACAAATACCTCCTTTCTTAGGTTAGTTTTCTCTATAAGTAGATCTTGAAACAAGGACACAGATGCAAGTGATTGGTTTAGAGAAGAGAGTCAGGTAAAGGAGTGAAAGAGCTGGATGTACAGGAAGGGTTCAGCAAGGATGTGGGCTCAGCTGTAGTTTAACTGGACCCTAGTACAACAGAGGGTTATACCCTAGAATTACATCCTACAATTGATCCTGTGTCAAGGAAAAGAAAGAGCTGCTTCTTTGATGTGAGGTGAGATCTACAGTTATCTGTGGGTGTAAAGATAAATATTTAGAATGTAATTAGGAATTATGGTGCTCTAGTAAAGGAGCAGTTCTAGACTCTCCTCTAATATTCATGACCTCGCTAGCTCTGAGTAATTATATATGTTTCCGGTACCAGACGTGATTCCCCTCATGCTGAGGAGGCCTTAAGTACATTAAAGAGTTGTTGCTTACTGCCACAATATGAGTGCCACTATTGCCTTTTTAGGAATACCTTGCCATGCTGATCATTTGATGGTTCATAGGTATCATATTTGTTGATTTCCTCTTTCAGCAACTTACATAACTAGTCTTCATGGAAGATTTTGTATCAGGTCCTTTCCAAATCCTGTGTCTAAAGTATGTAATATTTTCAGTAACAGCACAGCCTCTTAAGTGTCATAAATAAGCAATGGGGAATGTGTCATTTTAGTGCTCTGATTCCCATGCTGAGGCCAGGTTTTAATTCACCAATATAATTATGTCATTTCTACTCAGTACATCACGATCCATCACCAAGTGCATTCATGCCTTTTTCCACATAATGAGTGAATATGAAAGTGGGTTTCGAATGGCCACATGGTAGTCATACCCCATGATTATGAGCAGGAAGAAGTTATAGACACTAAAAGTGAGATAGAAGAGCTGGGTAGCATAGCCTGGAAACAGGTATTATTTCTTGTTTGTAATGAAGACTGAAGAACAATCAGATATGATGGACATAGTGTGCTAGTTCTCCAAAGTGGTAAGTACAATCAGAAAGAAGCATGTATGTGTTGACGGCTGGGGTTGATAACTGTCAGATGATATCATTGCTCGCAAAAAAGTCAGTAGATAAAAAATCAAAAGGATCATAGAAAGATGAATCTTTGCCTCTACCAACGTCTTCAAAGGTAAACTCTGTCTGAATTTGGGACTTGGTAATGTAAAAAATGAAGTAAGGATGTTGGAGGCAACTAGCTGGTCCAAGATTGTCATTAGCTATGTTCAGGGATTCAGAAATGATACAGCATTGGTTGTCAAACCCTGACCAAACACTCTAAGATTTGTCAAGGTTTCTAGAGTATTGAAATTGGGGAGAACATGATGGGCACACAAGGAAAGAATAAGATGGAAAACGAGTGATGGAAGTTACATGTAGTTTGGTTAACATAGATCAGAAAAGGCACTGAAGGTATATGACCATAGATCTCCACACATACTGATGGTTTGAATTGTCACTGGCTGTTCATATGATAAGGGTACACTTTGAAGAAGAAGCACACCTAGAGAGAATGCTTCAGGACAGGGACACAAATTATATGAGGCACACTCTGGGAGTCAAGAACCCAGCTCCATCTCTGTCCCTGGAGAATCACAAAACACTGCCTCTTATTGTTCAAATAAAAATATCTAAGGTCTAGAAAATGGCAGTGAAGAGAGATGTTACGTTTTTATGTTAAGAATACAGTATGAATCCAGAATACTGAATCAACACTGGATACAGTATGAATCCATGGTTCAGAGCCAACTTTCTGTTTGCTTTCATTTCCCTTCTTGGCTGCCAGAGTCACTTGTCTCAGCCTCCTACCTGTGAGGTCTGTATTTCAGCTTCTATTTTATCATCCCTAATTAAGCACAGTAAAGTTGTGACATTTTGAAATATTAGTAACTATAACATAACAGTAACAGTAACAGAAGCAACAAAGTATTTAAGTGTATAGAAATCCCTGGCATTAACCTCAGTGTAAATGGAGAGGCACTTGATTTTCTTTGCTTGTTTCATTTGTCTCCATTTGCTTACCTATGAAACAGAAGAATAATATCTACTCCTAGTGTTGCTATGGAGATTATGTGAATTACTGTATGTGAATTGCCAAGCTCACATTTTAGTACATAACAAGAGAACAATATGTTAAATATTGACTTCCTCTCTCTCATTCTTCCCATTATTACTCCCTACAACTCTGGGATCCACTTCTTTATGTCCAGAAAACCTTCACCCCACACTGTAAACTTTCTCACTTTCTTTAATGTGGTCGTGGATAATTGTTGACACTAATTGCACCAAGCTATCAATTGGAAAGTCTCATTCTCACCTTTCACATCCACTCTAGATTCTGAAATGTGTGGTAATAGGAGTAGGGTGTTCAAATCAACCCAATCTGTCGTATTTCCCATGAGACCGTGGAGTGTTTCCCATCTCCTTAGGCCTCTGTCTTTTAAGTTGTTTTGTTTTCTTAATTTTCATTTTTAAATTTAAAATAGATGCTTCTCTCATACAACACATCCCAACCATAGTTTTTTCTTCCTCCACTCTTCCCAACCTGCTCCCCTCCCCTTTTCTCCCCTTTTGTTTTTCCAAGAACAACTCTCCTCCATTTCTTCTCTTCAGAAAGGAACAGACAAACATGATAAAACAAGATATAATAAGGCAAGGTAATATTCCACATCCTGAGGATGGACAAGTCATCCCAGTAGGAGAAAGAGTCCCAAGAGCAAGCAAAAGAGTCATGAATACACCTGTTCTCACTATTCAGAGTCTGGCAGAACTACTAAACTAACAGCTACAATGTGAACACAGAGAAGTTGGTGAAGACCTATGCAGGTCCCATGCTTGTTGCTTCAGTCTCTGTGAGAGCATGTAATTTTTGCTTAGTTGATTCAGTGGACCATATTCTTTTTTTTCTGGAGGTAAGAGATTTATTAAATTTGCAATTATTTTTCTTATGATGTTACCATTAAATTATACATTAGAAATAGATACTTGGTGAAGATATATTTTGTTTCTAGGGCATTTCTGACTGGTTCCCCTGTTACAAAAGACACAAATTTAAGGCAATCCTCTATCCTCTATGACTCTTACAATCTTTCATCTCCTTTTTGCCAGTATTGCCTAATATCTAAGGGAAGATATCCAGTGGAAACCTCTAAATAAGACTTGGTTTCCACATAATGTCTGTCTAGTGTCTTTATACCCACTACTATCTGCTGCTGGAGAAAACCTTTTCGGTGATGACTTGGACAGTCTATGGATATACCAGAATATTATTAGAATCATTTCATTGATATTTTTGGTGGTGATGGGGGTGGTCATGCTTGCTTTTGTCCTAGTTCTCTGGTCTGTGTAGTCTCTGGTTTCTGGCCATTCAGGCAGTGTAGGGTATGGGCTCCATCTCATGGCACCAGCCTCAAGTTAAACCAAACATTAGTTGGCTAGTCCCACAAGATCTGATCCACCATTGTCCCAGAACACTCTGAAGGCAGGACAGATTTCAGAGAGAGGATTTTGTGGCTGGGTTGATGTCCAGGTTTCTCTTTCAGTAGCCTGCAGAATAGCTTCTTGTTCCAAAGAGACTAAAACTTAGGGGGTTGAAGTTGCCATTCAGGCACCAGCTTGACCTCTCTACATTCAATGAATTATATTGATGTCCTCCATCATAGGTCCATGTTCTCAGTTTTAAGAGAAAGAGAGAGAGAGAGAGAGAGAGAGAGAGAGAGAGAGAGAGAGAGCACTTCTGTCCTCGTCTCAGCTTGAGTTGCTGAGGGATCTCCATGGGACCTCCTTGGCAAACAACTCAACTGAATGCAATGCAGTCCCGCCACTGGAAACCTTGCTTGCCTACAAAAAGATGGCTCATGCAGACTCTGTATTGTTTATTACTAGGAGTCTTCACTAGGATCACCCTCATAGATTCTAGCAAGTTTCATTGCACTAGGTTCCCACTCCTCTCCAATGTCCCCCCAATTCCAGCTGTTTCTCCCCAGACTTCATTCCCCTCTATACCTGATCCTTACCACTTTCATCCCCACCTATCTCCAGTCCACTTACAAAATCTATTCTATTTTCTCTACTCATGGAGATCTGTGTAATTTCCCTTACTCTCACCTCCACCCCCACCCTCTTTATCTAACTTCTCTGGGTCTGTGGATCTTAACTTGATTATCATTTACTTAACAGGTAATAACCATTTATAAGTTAATACACACCATATTTTCCTTTCTAGGTCTTACTCAGGATGAATTTTTTTTTCTAGTTGCATCCATTTGTCTGAAATTTCATGATGTCATTTATCTTACCAGCCAAGTAACACTCTATTATGCAAATATACCACATTTTTTCATCCATTCTTTGGTTGAAATACATCTAGGTTGTTTTATGTTTCTTGATATCATGAACACAGTGAAAACACTGCATACCTGATCCACAGGAGACTGATGTGAAAAGGCCATGAGAATATACTGATAAGACATTTAGTAGGTTACATGTCACTAAGTGATACCTAGTGATAAATGTGGTTGCATATTTCAAAATGCAAATACTTTATGTCATTGATTAATCTATTTCTCACACAAAACTGATCAAATCAGGTTGCTTCTAATACTTCATCTCTCCCAAGCGTGGCTTCCAGAGTAAAAACTGTACTTGTGTGGAACCTTCCTTTTTAAATTATGCTGTTCCACCCTGAGACATGTCAAGGAGATAGCACAGAGAAAAAGACAACATTCAAGATAGTCTCAAGGATTGGAGGATGATCTGGGTGTTGATTGGTGTGGGTAAGTGATAGCTCTGAAAGTCCTGAGGAAATTTCTCTGTGATACCTGTGTATTGGTGTATAGCACCTCACATTATGTATCTCCCACTTACAATCTGGACTTATGCAGCATTCCTATATTGCTAGCTTACCATAAACCTGTGTCTTTATGGCCTGTAGTTGAGACCTTTGTCAGGAAAGGAGGAAATAATGCAGACTTGAAAATGCCCTTTCCCCTTTGGGCTGGTGCAGACACAGAATCGGTCTGCTCGGGTCCTGTGGAGATACTGAATTCCGAGTCATCCTAGAAGAGCCACTGCACTCAGAGCAGCCGGTAAGAACTCCATCTCACTCCCTAAGCCCCAGAGATACATCTGGGAGCCAGGGACATTCAGGGCACAGCAGCTACCCAAACCCCGCCCCTCCGGAATTCCACTTCCTTTCCGTCCTGCCTGGTCCTTTGGGCTGGAGCAGACACAGAGTCAGTCTGCTCCTGTCCTGTGGAGAAACTGAATCCTGAGTCATCGAGGACCCACTGCACTCAGAGCAGAAGGATTTCCAGATCCAAGAGGTGGCCTGAGTCCCAGGAGTTCTTCCACCCAGGAGATTAGGAGCATAAGACCACAGAGAAATCTGGACTCCGAGGAGCTCTGCAATAAGCAAGATAACTGGAAATACAGACTCCAGTCTTACACAGTGAGGGCAGGTACCACTAGAGTTAACCAGATGGCGAAAGGCAAGCACAAGAACATAAGCAACAGAAACCAAAGTTTCTTGGCATCATCAGTGCCCAGTTCTCCCAATATAGCAAGCCCTGAACACCCCATCACACCTGAAAAGGAGGATTCAGAATTAAAATCACTTCTCATGATGATGATAGAGGATTATAAGAAGGAATTAAGTAACTCCCTTAAAGAAATACAGGAGAGTACAAGTAAACAGATAGAAGCCCTTAAAGAGGAATCACAGAAATCCCTTAAAGAAATGCAAGAAAACACAAAGAAGGAATTAAACAAAAACATTCAGGATCTGAAACTGGAAATAGAAACAATAAAGAAAGTTCAAAGGGAGACAACCATGGAGATAGAAAACCTAAGAAAGAGATCAGGAGTCACAGACGCAAGCATCACCAACCGAATACAAGAGATAGAAGAGAGAATCTCAAATGCAGAAGATACGGTGGAAAATATTGACACAGTTGTCAAAGAAAATGCAAAATGCAAAAAACTCCTAACTCAAAACATCCAGGAAATCCAGGACACAATGAGAAGACCAAACCTAAGGATAATAGGTATAGATGAGAATGAAGATTCCCAACTTAAAGGGCCAGTAAATATCTTCAACAAAATTATTGAGGAAAACTTCCCTAACCTAAAGAACAAGATGCCCATAAACACATAAGAAGCCTACAGAACACCAAATAGACTAGACCAGAAAAGAAATACCTCCCGTCACATAATAATCAAAACATCAGATGCACAAAACAAAGAAAAAATACTAAAAGCAGTAAGGGAAAAAGGTCAAGTAACATATAAAGGCAGACCTATAAGAATTACACCAGACTTCTCACCAGAGACTATTAAAGCCACAAGAGCCTGGACTGACATCATACAGACCCTAAGAGAACACAATTGCCAGCCCAGATTACTATACCCAGCAAAACTCTCAATCACTATAGATGGTGAAACCAAGATATTCCATGACAAAACCAAATTTGCACAATATCTTCCCACAAACCCAGCACTTCAAAGGATAATTGATGGAAAACGCCAACACAAGGAGGGAAACTTCAACCTAGAAAAAGCAAGGAAGTAATCTTCCAACAACCCGAAAAGAAGATAACTATACAAACATAACTTTACCTCTAATAACAAAAATAACAGGAAGCCACTATCATTTTTCCTTAATATCTCTTAACATCAATGGTCTCAATTCCCCAATAAAAAGACACAGACTATCAGACTGGATACACAAACAAGACCCAGAATTTTGCTGCATACAAGAAACGCACCTCAGTGACAAAGACAGACACTACCTCAGAATAAAAGGGTGGAAAACAAATTTCTAAGCCAATGGTCCCAAGAAACAAGCTGGAGTAGCCATTCTAATATCAAATAAAATCGACTTCCATCCAAAATTAATTAGAAAAGATAAGGAAGGACACTTCATACTCATCAAAGGAAAAATCTACCAAGGTGAACTCTCAATTCTGAACATCTATGCTCCAAATGCAAGGGCACCTACATACATAAAAGAAACTTTACTAAACTCCAAACAAACATTGCACCTCACACAATAATAGTGGGAGATTTCAACACCCCACTCTCAGCAATGGAGAGATCATGGAAACAGAAACTAAACCGAGACACTTTGACATTAACAGAAGTTATGAACCAAATGGACTTAACAGACATCTATAGAACATTTCATCCTAAAACAAAAGAATATACCTTTTTCTCAGCACCTCATGGTACCTTCTCCAAAATAGACCATATAATTGGTCACAAAACAATCTACAGATACAAAAAGATTGAAATAATCCCTTGCATCTTATCAGATCACCACGGACTAAGACTGGTCTTTAATAATGACAAAACCAATGGAAAACCCACGTGCACATGGAAACTGAACAACTCTCTACTCAATGATGACTTGGTCAAGGAAGAAATAATGAAAGAAATAAAAGACTTTTTAGAATTCAATGAAAATGAGGACACATCATACCAAAACTTGTGGGACTCCATGAAGGCAGTGCTAAGAGGAAAACTCAAAGCTCTAGGTGCCTACAAAAAGAAACTGGAAAGAGCATACACTAACAACTTGACTGCACAACTAAAAGCTCTATAACAAAAAGAAGCAAATACACCCAGGAGGAATGGAAGGCAGGAAATAATCAAACTCAGGGCTGAAATTAACCAAATAGAAACAGAAAGAACAATACAAAATATCAATAAAACCAGGAGCTGGTTCTTTGAGAAAATCAACAAGATAGATAAACCGTTAGCCAGATTAACCAGAGGGCACAGAGACAGTATCCAAATTAATAAAATCAGAACTGAAAAGGAAGACATAACAACAGAAACTGAAGAAATTCAAAAAATCATCAGATCCTACTACAAAGGCCTGTACTCAACAAAACTGGAAAACCTGGATGAAATGGACAATTTCCTAGACAGATACCATGTACCAAAGTTAAACCAGGAGCAGATAAACCATCTAAATGGTCCCATAACCCCTCAGGAAATAGCAGCAGTCATCAAAAGCCTCCCCACTAAAAAAAGCCCAGGACCAGATGGTTTTAGTGCTGAATTCTATCAGACCTTCAAGGAAGACCTAATACCAATTCTCTTCAAACTATTTGACAAAATAGAGACAGAAAGAACACTACCCAATTCGTTCTATGAAGCTACAATTACACTAATACCCAAACCCCACAAGGACCCGACAAAGAAAGAGAACTTCAGACCAATCTCCCTTATGAACATCGATGCAAAAATACTCAATAAAATTCTAGCAAACCGAATCCAAGAACGCATCAAAACAATCATCCATCATGATCAAGTAGGTTTTATCCAAGGAATGCAGGGATGGTTCAATATTCAGAAATCCATCAATGTAATCCACTATATAAACAAACTGAAAGAAAAAAAACCACATGATCATCTCACTAGATGCTGAGAAAGCATTTGACAAAATTCAACATCCCTTCATGATAAAAGTCTTGGAAAGATCAGGAATTCAAGGCCCATACCTAAACATAGTAAAAGCAATTAACAGCAAACCAGTAGCCAACATCAAGCTAAATGGAGAGAAACTTGAAGCAATCCCAGTAAGATCAGGGACTAGACAAGGCTGCCCACTCTCCCCCTACCTATTCAATATAGTACTGGAAATCCTAGCCAGAGCAATTAGACAACAAAAAGAAATCAAAGGGATACAAATAGGAAAGGAAGAAGTCAAAATATCCCTATTTGCAGATGATATAATAGTATACTTAAGTGACCCCCAAACTTCCACCAGAGAACTCCTAAACCTGATAAACAACTTCAGCATAGTGGCTCGTTATAAAATCAACTCAAACAAATCAGTAGCCTTCCTCTACATGAAAGATAAACAGACTGAAAAAGAAATTAGGGAAATGACACCCTTCACAATAGTTGCAAATAATATAAAATGCCTTGGTGTGAATCTAGCCAAGCAAGAGAAAACTTGTATGACAAGAACTTCAAGTCTCTGAAGAAAGAAATTGAAGAAGATCTCAGAAGATGGAAAGATCTCCCATGCTCATGGATTGGCAGGATTAATATAATAAAAATGGCCATCTTGCCAAAAGCAATCTACAGATTCAATGCAATCCCCATTAAAATCCCAACTCAATTCTTCACAGAGTTAGAAAAGGAAATTCTCAAATTCATATGGAATAACAAAAAACCCCAGGATAGCGAAAACTATTCTCAACAATAAAAGAACTTCTGGAGGAATCACCATCCCTGACCTCAAGCTGTAGTACAGAGCAATAGTGATAAAAACTACCTGGTATTGGTACAGAGACAGGCAGGAAGATCAATGGAATAGAATTGAAGACCCAGAAATGAACCCACACTCCTATGGTCACTTGATCTTTGACAAAGGAGCTAAAACTGTCCAGTGGAAAAAGGACAGAATTTTCAACAAATGGTGCTGGTTCAACTGGAGGACAACATGTAGAAGAAAGAAAATTGATCCATTCTTCTCCCCTTGTACAAAGCTCAAGTCTAAGTGGATAAAGGACCTCCACATAAAACCAGATACACTGAAACTAATAGAAGAGAAGGTGGGGAAGAGCCTCGAATACTTGGGCACAGGGGAAAAGTTCCTGAACAGAACACCAATGGCATATGCTCTAAGATCAAGAATTGACAAATGGGACTTCATAAAATTGCAAAGTTTCTGTAAGGCAAAGGACACTGTCAATAGGACAAAATGACAACCAACGAATTGGGAAAAGATCTTTACCAATCCTTCATCTGATAGAGGGCTAATATCCAATATATACAAAGAACTCAAGAAATTAGACTCTAGACAACCAAATTACCCTATTAAAAAATGGGGTATAGAGCTTAACAAAAATTTTCAACGGAAGAAACTCGAATGGCCGAGAAGCACCTAAAGAAATGTTCAGCAACCTTAGTAGTCAGTGAAATGCAAATCAAAACAACCCTGAGATTCCATCTCACACCAGTCAGAATGGCTAAGATTAAAACCTCAGGTGATAGTAGATGCTGGCGAGGGTATGGAGAAAGAGGAACACTCCTCCATTGTTGGTGGGACTGCAAGATGGTGCAACCACTTTGGAAATCAGTCTGGCGGTTCCTCAGAAAATTGGACGTAGCATTACCTGAGGATCCAGCTATACCACCCCTAGGCATATACCCAGAAGATGCTCGAACATATAACAAGGACATATGCTCAACTATGTTTATAGCAGCCTTGTTTATAATAGCCAGGAGCTGGAAAGAACCCAGATATCCTTCAACTGAGGAATGGATTCAAAAAATGTGGTATATTTACACAATGGAGTATTACTCAGCTATTAAAAACAATGAATTCGAGAGGTTCGTAGATAAATGGATGGAACTAGAAATTATCATCCTGAGTGAGGTAAGCCAATCACAAAAGAACACACATGGTATTCACTCACTGATTATTGAATATTAGCACAGAACCTTGAAATGCTCAAGATTCACCTCACAGGCCACATGAAGCCCATAAAGAAGGAAGACCAAGTGGGGGTGATTCGGTCCTTCTTAGAAGGAGCAACAAGTTACTCAAGGGAGCAAATATGGAGACAAAGTGAGGGACAGAAACTGAAGGAGGGGCCGTTTCAAGACCACTCCACCTGAGTATCTATCCCATGTGCAATCACCAAAGGTCGAGGCTGATGTGGAAGTCAGGAAGTGCATGCTGATAAGAGCCTGATATGGATATCTCCTCAGAGGTCTTCAAGAGTCTGACATACTCAGAGGCAGATGCTCACAACTAGCCATTGAACTGATCATGGGGTTCTCAATAGAGGAGTTAGAGTGAAGACTGAAGGAGAGCTGAAAGGATTTGCAGCACCATGAGGAGAGCAACAATACCAACCAACCACAGCTCCCAGGGTCTAAACTACCAGCCTGGGAGCACTTAGGGAGGGATCCAGGGCTTCAGTTGAATATGTAAGAGTGGAGGGCCCTGCTGGGCATAGGTGGAAGAAGAGAACCTTGACCTCATGAAGGCTGGTCGCCCCAGGGGGTGGGAATTGTGAGGGTGGGGAGGTGGGAGTAGGGGTGGGGGTGTTAGATAGAGGTTACATCCACAGAGAAGAAGGAAGAGGGGTGAGGGGATTGGGGGTTCCTGGGTGGGTGGGGGATGGGGTAGGGGACAACATAGGAAATGTAAATAAAACATCCAATAATAAAAAAAAAAAGAAAGTGCCCTTTCCAAGATTAGAAGAGAAAATTGGGTTCATCTGACCATTGTCAGATTTTCCACTACTTGTCTAAACATACCAAGTATTAGTAGCATAATAGAATACAGTGTAGGAGTGAATACTATGCACAGCAGAATTGGCTGGCCTCAGTTTCCCGTTTTGGCTTAGCTTGGCACCATGAAGATAATAGTTTGGGGTAAACTGACCATTTGAGTCATTTGAAATCTTTGTCTGATATTCTTTAAGGCTGGGGATTCCAGGGGTGTGTGTGTGTGTGTGTGTGTGTGTGTGTGTGTGTGTAATTTTTTCATTGTTTATGAGTTTTGATTTCCTTTTTGGGCTATAACTTAACATTCATTATTTTTGTCTATTTGTCAATATTACCAGGAAAGAAAAGGAGCAAATAGTATTCTCTGCAACAAGGACCATAAGTCCATATCCAGTCACAGAAGACAGACTCTTGCTTCATCACATTGTAAAACAGGACTTGTGTCTTACTGGCCAGAGTTGGGCTCCTCCCTGATTTAGTAGACAGAGGCTTGAGCCATTGTTTCTACCCCACCCCACATTGTGCTGCAGCAGGCACATTATATAAAGAATATACCACATGGAAGGACTAATCCTGGTTAGATCTGGAAATAAAAAATATACAAGAAGCATCACCAGACTCTTATGTGCCTTTCCACAGTGCTACTTCTTTATCCCCTAGATTTATTCATTTATATCTTCTGTATGAGTGTTTTGTATGCATATATGTAAGTGTTCTGTATTCCTGGCAAGCACCTGTAGAAGCTAGTCCAGATCATTGGATTCCCTGGAACTGCAGTTACAGATGATTTTTGGCTGCTTTGTGGTGCTGGGAACTGATATTGGTTCCTCTTCAAGAGCAGTAAGTTCTCTTTAACCACACACAAAAAAACTCTGTTTCTTAAATTGTGGGCTGTATACTATCAGAAAGGATCATTCTTCTGTGGCCCTAAAAATTCTGAGGTCCTTCTTTTCAAATCCACAGTGATCATGCCCAAGGCAAAATAGCAATATTCAACATCGTGGTGACTAGGGATCTCATTACAAAGAGGCTTTCCACCCAATCACATACATACACAACCAGGGCTTTCTCACAGAGACTTTAAACAAGGTTGTGGCCCTGTCTTGCAGAGGGGATGAAGAAAATCACTTGCCTTTTGATCACTGTTATAAACAGAACCTCAGATAACAAAGAATTTCAAGGATTTAGTTGTTAGGCAAGTCACTTACATTTCAGTGTCTATCAGACACAAACACTGAAATATTTGTCATTGAGAGCCTCCAATCTCAGTGTTGTAAGAACTGTAACTCAGTCATTTTTGATCCCTCCAGAAAATAGTTATTGATCATGTTTCATATGTGAGAGACATGAAGCATTACATTCACTGGAGATATTATATCTCACCTTTACAAAAGCCTGTTCTTCTGGCTTTGCAATGAATGAGCATCACTATGTGCCTCCTAGGACAAGCTGAGGACTTTCTTGGTGAGGAAGATCAGAAGGATTTCATCTGAGTCATTCCTACATTTGGCTTCTCTAGAATTTTGAGTTTCTCTCAGATGTTCAAAAATCAAGAAAGGCTTTCTAGTCTATATCCCATTGTACCAAGAAATGAATATTTGAAAGCAAGATAGTTTACTGTGGTATCTTTGACAAGCCAATTAAACTGTGAGAGAATGACAAGTGTGGAGCTGTAGCCAGGCATTCAATTCAGACTGCATAATCTCTTTCAAGGTCTTCAAACATTTACTCAAGAGAAATTGGAAGTGCTCAGGCTCATAAGCCATTATGAGCCAGTACACCATGGCTGAGAGATAAATACACAGTGTATTTATCACTAACTGAGAACAGTCCATGAGTAGTCTCAGCAAGACCTTTTGAAATCCTGCAGGGAGCAACCATAGGCAAGTCTGAACTGGACAGTGGATCTTAGCCAGACCTTGAAGCAATCAGCTAATTTGTGTCTTTTTATTTATTTTTTCTTTCAGCACTCCTTTTGAATGTTATCCTGGGCATTCTACTTCTATATGTATCATTTCTAGATTTCAGAGAAAATGGAGTGGAAACCCAGGAGAAAGGGAAGGAAATCTTGATTTTAAAATAATGAACTAGAAAATGAGTGAATATTTAAAATTGTGGTTCTCACTATATATTCATTTTAAACAAGATGAGAAGGGTAAAGGAAAATTTTTCTGACAAGGAAGAAAATGCATACATAATTAAATTATCTTCTCATCTTGGCAGTTCAGTTTTCCATTCTGACTTTTATATTATGTGCTGATCTTGATACATTGCTTTGGGTATGATATAAAACTGACATCTAATGCACCTACTTCTGCAGTGACTTGATGTGTCAGGATGGGCTGGTACCCATGGGGGCCTCTGCTTCTCACTGAAGAAGGGGAAGAGGATGGGAAGAAGACAATACCAGGGGGGGGGTTGTTATCGAGATGTAAATTGAATAAATAAATTAAGTTATGAAAACAAACAAAAAACTGACTTATCGGAGTCATACAGACATTTTGGTCTTTTCCTAAATTTTTATTTCAGTATGTCTTATGATTTAGTCACCATTAACTATGATGCTTATTACAGATCCAGACAGATATCTCATAGTAGTGAAAGTGCCTGGCTTGTTTACAAGTTTATCCTAAATGAGTTTTTAAAGTTTCATCTCATTCCTTTTCAGTATCCACTGACATAGTGATATGTCCTTTTTTTTTTCTTAAAATGGTTAGGGATGAATTACGCTAAGTTTTCTAATGTGGGTCCATTCATGTTTTTAAGACTGACCCTAGTTGTTCTTTTATACATGGTTGAACTCAATCTGCTACTTTTGTCTCTATTCACTATTGGCTGATAATTATGTCTATCTGATTTATCTATTTTTGGTAGCCAAGGTTTGCAATTAGCAGCTTTTTTAAGTGTTGGGAAAATTTCACAACTTTCTATGTTTTGAACTTGATATCTTTTTCACTATTACCATTCACTTTGAAAGGGTAATTACAGTACGTTTTTTGTGTATTTTTAGTCTAATTATGGATCTATACATAGATATGTATCTATGTATATATATATTATATATATTAGTATATTCATATACACACAGTAAAATATGTTTATAAATATATCTTCTGATATATAAGTATGGGTATATATGCCATAAATAAAAATATTATTTTTATATTGCACATATTTTAAATATGTTATTCCATATATTTTTATAATGTGATCAATATCAATTTGTTCAAGACATAATTTTATAAGTACATTGTTTATCTGTATTAGTCTCTGTATCTTTTTCTCTTACATTTTTAGTTTTATCATTCTGATATCTCTTAGCTATGAATGTTTAAGTTTTCATTTTGTTTTGTTTTGTTTTTTTGTTTTTCGAGACAGGGTTTCTCTGTGTAGCCCTGACTGTCCTGGAGCTCACTCTGTAGACCAGGCTAGCCTTGAACTCTCGAACTCAGAAATCCACCTGCCTCTGCCTCCCAAGTGCTGGGATTAAAGGCGTGCGCCACCACCACCCAGCTTAAGTTTTCATTTTAAAACTCATTTTTGTTCTGAAAGATATCTGCATTCCCCCTGAACACCCACACACCAGTGTCATCCCCTTCCCTACGTCCTGCCTTTTTGTGTTTACAACCCCTGTGTGAATAAGTAAAAATTACAATTTGAAAAAAATAAATTGATTAAAAAAAAGATCCAAATTTCAAAAACATCCCCCCAATCTTTGTTCTTTTATATTTATTTTATTTTTAAAACTAATTTTCACTTTACCATTTGGATTCTTCTTTCTCTTGGCTTATCTCATTATTTCTTTACAACTTTCTTTTTCTTCTCCAAAAAATCCATATATTTTTGCAAACTTTTTGTCTCATTATTTTAATGTCTAATATTTTATGATCTAATCCTATTCATTTTTACTTCATTCCTTCTTTAACTAACAGTTTGTGTTGAGAGAAGAAGCCCATCAAGACATCATGAGCTCATGGGCAAGAACTTGACTCAGTAGGTAAAATGTTAGCTACCAAGCCTGATGATTTGAGTCTGATCTCTGGGACATATATGGTGGAAAGAGAAAATTGATTCTCACTCTCATGGGTTGTCCTCCACCTTCTGCTCTCACTGTCCACTTCTAAATAAGTGGAAGACAAAGAGAAATCAAAAGCTCAGAGCCTGGATTAGGGAATGTATAATGTCAGTATTGGGGCACATTTGGCGTCTTTAAGAATTTTAGATAAGGCTTATAAATTGTCAGTGCAATCCTTTAAATCCCATGAACCTAGTGACAATTTAGTTCTTCAATTTCTGAAAGTAATGCTTTCTGTAATTAAGTTGTCACTTTCTCCTGGTAATTTTCTCATTTTCTTGTATAGTATATTTTAAACTTATGCTATAAGAACTTTATAAAGTCATGAGTGAAATGTCTTCCAATGAATTATTTTGTTTATCAATATTATAAATGTCTTGGTGGTTTTCTGTTTGAATAATATCTTGCTTGCCATTGATAATATGGCATTATCTTCCATTTTTCTGCATTTGCCTGATCATTATTTCATTCTTTTAAATTTTTAAACTTTCCATGGCACATTATTTTAATGTATGTTTAAAATGGTGGAGTGTCAGATTATCACGATTTTCTCTGTGAGCTTCTTTACTTCAAAGGGCTAGTTTACTCCGTTAATGTTTATTAGAATTAGACAAATGGTCGAACTATCCTGCCTTCACAGTCTATTTCCATTTACTAGGGATTTCTAATATCTATTTGTTTTCTAAGAAAGCCTTTTTTGATTGATTAATTTCGTATTAGTGTCCACTTTCTGTCTAGAAAATCAAACACCCACTGTTTCTATTTCCCCTCCAGTCACACTTAGTTGTTACAATTTAATTATATTTTGATAAATAATCCAAATAAAGAATTGGAAATGTGAAATGCTGCTACATTATTTAAAAATTAGTCTTGTATCCATTTTTGATTTTTGTTTCCAAGAGGCACCACTTTTGACTCTTTTACCTGGTTTTCAATTTATGTGCTCCAAAAAACTGTCAAAGTATAGGGAAGATGTGTACATTGATGCTTCTGGATTTCTGGATGGTAGGCTTTGTCTCTTGATTTCCTAGCTCACTTGCAATCTCATCTGCCTGCACATGATCCTAAACACACCCACATACTTCCCCTCCTGCCACCTTCTCTGTAAAAATTAAGTCTATTTTCAGATCATGCATTATTATGATATGCAAATATTATTCACAAATGAGCCACGCAGCTTGCTACAAGTGTACATCTCTTCTGGTGCATTTTTTCCTTACTGAACATTTAGTTTATTTTTTAAACTAATATTCAAACTTACTACCAGAGCTGTGCAACTTTTCATATAGATAGATATAATCAAACGTGTCAGGTAGTTCTCTGAAGTAATTTATTTATATGCTATTTATGTAGCATCTTTTCATCTTAAGGTTGCCATTCTGGAATCCTTCCATACCCTCTTCTGCAGATGAATTGGGTTCCTGTCTGATACTGCTGCAACACTATAACCTTAGAGTTTTTCTTCATTAATATTCTAGAATTCAATTTTCATGGATCCCTTGTTTTGATAAGGTATCCCTTTAATAATTTTCTGAGAAAATACAGTGTGGGGTATTACTTCACTGAAAATGTGTTTACTGTAGCCATTTAGATTATGGATATATGTATTTAGCTTGGACAGGATCTCTTCTCATGATTATGAAGGGCCTGACTCCTTATTCTAGTGTAATTGCTTAAAATCCAATTTCATTTGAAATCTCAGTCTGTTAACTATGACAATTTTCTCCTTTTCATCTTTCTTTATCTCTAGAGATCTTTAAGTGTCATATGGTAATACTGTTGAATGTGTGTTCTTTTCTTATTTTCCACAATATGCTAATTACTCAATCTGGATATTCATAGGCTTCAGAATTTTGAAACTTTCATTGCATTGAAGCTGTTTCTTCTATTTCCTCCAGTTCTTGTTCTGGGATATGTAGTTGTTGATTGTGACACCCTGGTCTGTGAGTGCTAATGTTTGCTGCTTTGTTAGCTACTTTGTTTTCAATTTTCTATCATTTTCTTTTGACTACACTTTCTGGAAAACTTGCTATTTTCCACTTTGTGATTTTATGAATGGAATGAATAGTCTTACTTTCCAAATTTTAATTTCATAAAAGCCTAATTTTATTTCCTGGGCACATTCTTGTTTTTTACCTTATTGAAGATATTGTATATACACATACACACACACACAAAGACACACACACACACACAAAGACACACACAAAGACACACACACACACTGTCCTTAGATAGGATTTTTCTAAGGACTTTCTGGTGGCTGCATATTTTGCTTCTAGGATTCTGGGATTCAGTGGAGAAGAGGATTGGTGGTGGCAGGTGAACTGGAGAGTCTTTTGGTTTTGTGTGTGAACCTTATTTTTTATTGAAAATAATTTTTCGGACTTTATATTTCTGATTACAATTCCTTCTTCTCCAACTTCTCCCAGATCTTCCACACTTCTCCTTGTGCCCACACCTGCATCTGTTCTCTTTCTATTTCTCTGTAAAAAAGTAACAGACACCTTCAAAAACATACAATACAAACAAGCAAACAAATCAGAATAGGACAAATAAAACAAACATAAAAAATGTGCCAAAGAAAAAACACAAGAAATGCATACAGATGTGGGGACATACATAGCTGCATGTACAGAACATACATAGAAACAAAGTTGAAAACTGTAATGTATAAACAAAAGATCTACAAGGTAAGAAAAATGCCCAGACAACACATTATGAAACAAAAAGCTTTTAAAACCACCACTGAGTTTCTTTTGAGTAGGCCATCTACTACTGGGCTTGAGGTTTGTATTATCAGTAAAACTCTATTAGAGAAAACTAATGTTTTCTTTGTTAGTGAATATCAATTGATCAATTCTGGGTTGGGGTGGGGGCCTTATGTCCACTTTCCCCTCAGAAGAGGGACCTCCATCTGGCTTAGACATGTGCGGGCTCTGTGCATGCTATAACACTCTCTGTAAGTCCATTTGTGTGTGAGTCTTGTTGTAACTAGGCTTTGTTTCCTTGGTGTCTTCTATGCCCACTGGCTCTTAAAATCTCTCAGCCTCCTCTTCTACAGAATACTCTGAGACATGAGGAGAGGAGTTTGATGGAGAAATCACATTTAGGATTCAGTGCTCCATGGTTTCTCACTCTCTACACAGCATCTAGCTGTGGTTTTCTGTGTTTGTTCCTATCTACTACAGGAGGAAGCATCTGGTAAAGGCTGACAAGACAGTGATCTGAATATAGCAGAATGTCATTAGGAGTCATTTTAAAGCTACATTCCTTTAGCAGACCAGTGGTAATTTGTTTTCACCCAGATACATGGCCTATCTAGTCTTTTGATACTGTTGCATCAGCATATCTTGCAGCTTGGTCACCATTGTTAATCAAAGGGTTTGTAACTAGGTTGGTGTTTGCTTTTCTCCTCCGGTAGTGTGCAGAGTACCTTCCAGTACCGTGAACACTAGTCAGGAGCAGGTGAAGGATCTAGATAGGCACCAGTTTGCCTTCCGCGTTCAGTGAATTATATAGATGTTGTCTTGAGCCGTATTGCTGGAGAGCACCCAAGAGTCTTGAGAACAGCCTGGGTTGTTTGGGGGTTTCCATGGGGCCCCTTTTGTTAACAATGTGATTATATGCAACCCCTCTCAGCACTTGAGGTTTCATTTGGTGGCTATAAATGTCTAGTTAGAGCTTTGCATTTCTCATTATTTGATGGCTCCATTAAGATTCCTTTCACATATGCATGCATTTAAGGAAACTTCTACTATATTAAGTTTCCATATGACCCTCAAATGGCTCTTAGATTTTAGCTGTTGTTCCTTGTATTCACTCCCTTACTGTCTGTTCCCTTCCCCCTCCCCATTTGATCCTCCCGTTCCAGTCTCCTCCCCCATCTATAACTATCTACTAGGAAGGAGAAATGCAAATTTTCTTACCCCTTTATTTTCTAGATAACATTTCTCCCTCTTGTGAATCTCTGTGGAAAATATAAAGCTCCACTATTTTATTTAAATGTAGGCAGTGTATCTGGGTCGCATTAAATTGTATTAGAAAAGTGGAAGTCAGGGCTTTTGGAACTGGAGTCAGCTATAATGTACTTTGGGCTTGCTTGTCATGGACTCCAGAGGGAGATGCGTCTCCATCTTCCAAGACTATTTGCGACACAAACATTGTTGAAATAATCATTTGGAGCAAAGGCAATCAATGCAATGGAAATATGTGTAAAAAGGCAGGTGAGCCAAGTAGAATTATCACAATAAATTCTGATATGTGTAATAAAACCAAAGTAGGGAAGGGGGTTCATTGTGTGTGGCATATGGTGGGGGTAGATACTGAACTTTGTTAAAAAAAAAAGTATAAAAGGCATTCAGCATCACCTATGAGAGGAAAGATGTGTAGTATTTCCACAGAGATATATTCAGCAAAAGGCTTTCTAATCTCTTGCTGTATTAAAGGAAATATAGTGTATTTGTGCTTTCAAAAAAATGAAAAGCTGTCTTCAACATTTGAGCCATTAAAAAGAAACTTTTGGTCTTGGATAAATTAGAGATAGATGCTAAATGTAAAGATAAATGGTTGTTTGTCTTCATATAAATGTATAGGTTCTTCAAAGCTTGTGAAATAGAGACTTAATGGAACTAAGTGATAGGAGTCTCTTTGCAACTGGCAGAAGAAGCAGGTAATTTTTCATCGAAATGCAAAACAATACATCAGAAAAATGAGGGCACAGACATTACTTAAAGCACAAAGTTCTCTTAGTTATTAAAGAAAAAGAGAGTGAAATTTGAGGCCACGATGAACTATTTCTAAGTTTATATTGGCCAAGAGATGTTTAAGGCAATGGGTTCTACAAAGAAGTAGCAAAAGCAGAAGCAGAAACCTTCATGGAAATCTTGTGCCACCTACATGCAGAACAAATCAGTATCCTTGCTGCTGGAGGATGCAGAGGCAGCTGAGGAAATACTCAGGTACGTGGGCAAAGGCTTCTGAGTGCAGGGAGCCTTATATGCAAAGACTCTGATGTTTTGGGATGGCAGAGGAGAAGGGATGTGATTCTTTTTAATATAATTATGCATGGTTTGAGAAAAACCAATACAGATTCATTCAACTCACAACTTACAAAGCTGGGAGATACACCACAACATACTTAATTCAGTCAAATTCCATGTTTGATTTTGGAGAGTCCCACACATCAAGGCACTTCCTGCAACCGGGTGTCTCTTCTTTAGAACAGATCCCATAGACTCAATATCTTAAGACTACTTAAGGGTCATGCAGCTCCAACCTTATTTGAAATCTTGCTTTATTCCCTGAACAGGACATGATCCTAGCTAATAAAGATAATAAACAATGTGGCCAACATTTTTGGGATGGTATTACTGCCAACTGTTTGGAGATTCAAATTCTCTCATGAAGTAATAACATTACTCATTTTATAGATGAGTAAAGTTTATTCTAGACAGTTCAGGTTTTGTCTGTGATGGAAAAAAAATAGTCACACAAGCTCTGGATCCAGTTTTTCTGTATTGGACCTGTGAGCTGTAATGATTCTCATTCTGCTTTGGTAACTTGTAAGTTTTGCACCCTCTAGCTTTACGTGCCCAGGGTACACACATCATTCCCTTTGCTCTTACAGTCTTAGATGATGCTCCACATATAGTATTTTCCAGCCCTAAGCTTGAGCTAGGTACCTTTATTCTTTTATAGTATCCTGCACTCACTTCCATCAGGACGTCACTTTCTCTGCACTGCATCTCTCTCCACATGCTCTTTCATCTTAATTCTGTAATGAGGCATAAACAGCAAGCATTTTCTAATTAATTATTCTTTTAATCAACACTTATTGTTTTTTTACTAGGGATTGAGTCCTTAGACCTAACACATAGTAAGTGAACAGGAAATATTTGATGGATGAAAAACATAAGTTAAAGCTCTCCTTTGGGGTTGCTCTCCCCTTCAGATCAGTTGTGAGTTTTATTACTGATCTCAGAGAGTCATGCAATTAACTGTCATGCAATCACTTTGAATGAGTTATAAACTTATACTTGTGAAAATTTTATATGATTACTGTCCTTTATGGTTATCTTCTAGTTCCACTTTTAAATGATCATTGGGATGATTTTTGTTAGGACACTGTACCTTAACTGTCTCTGCTGGTGAATGCCTCAAATTTTTATACACTTAGGACTTACTGTGTAGCATTTACTATGTGCCAGGCAAATTTTTAAAAATTTTGATACATTTATTAATTGAATACTTGTAGCTCTGTGCAGATGACTATAATTAAGCCCATTTTAGGGATGGAGACTAAGAAACAGTAGCTAAGTATCATGTTTAGGGATCAGATCTAGAGGAAATATCCTGAGTATGTAGCTGCATAGTCCATCCTTTTGAACACTGGGCCCTGTGCTTCTCTTTAAATTCTATTTCTTCTTTGAGGAACAACAACAACAGTGAATTGTGTTAGTTATCTTTTCATTATTATAACAATATATCTGAGGAGGCTAATTCAACTCACATGGCAAGTCAGAAATGAGAGAGAGAGAGAGAGAGAGAGAGAGAGAGAGAGAGAGAGAGAGAAGAGGGAGGGAGAGAGGGGGAGGGAGAGGGGGAGAGGG